>NW_019154153.1:3623442-3753953 GCF_002288905.1 Enhydra lutris kenyoni
AAAATAGTATCATTTTGTTGTTTTAATTAATTAATTAATTAATTTTTAAAAAACATTTTATTTATTTGACAGACAGAATACAAGTAGGCAGAGAGGCAGGCAGAGAGAGAGGAAGGGAAGCAGGCTCCCTACTGAGCAGAGAGCCCGATGCGGGGCTCGATCCCAGGACCCTGGGATCATGACCTGAGCTGAAGGCAGAGGCTTTAACCCACTGAGCCACCCAGGTGCCCCTGTTGTTTTAATTTAAATCCCCCCTCCCCTTCCCCACAGAGTTACTGCACATTTCGATTTCCTCCTACAGGATTTGTCTGAACACATTCTTTGCACTCCCCCCCACCCTTCCCCAAGGAGTCCCGGGTTTTTTCCTTATATTCTAATGAAGTGGCTCTTGGCCCCATGTGTTGGCTGCCTCTCAAGGCACTCAGTGCTGTGGAGTGAGCCCAGTGCTCTCAGTTCTGCCCTGCCTTCTCTGGGCCCTCCCTTCTCTGGGCCCAGCCCCTCCACTCAAGAAATCCTAGTGTGTGGGGCCCCCTGTGTGCCCCCAGAGCCACATTTAAATGGCCCTGCCTGTGAAGTGACATGTGAGTGGACGGTGAGGAGTGAGCAACTCCGAGGGCACACCCAGGGGGCCAGCAGAGTCTGAGGGGCCAAGGCCGGGTGCCCCCCACCCCCTACCACTTTCTTGGGGTCTCACATAGGTGTGGATGGATGCGGGCACCCAGATCTTCTTCTCCTTTGCCATCTGCCAGGGGTGCCTGACCGCCCTGGGCAGCTACAACAAGTACCACAATAATTGTTACAGGTGAGTGAAGGGGTAGGGGTGGGGTGCCGGGGATCCCAGGTTGATGGGGGAGCTGGCCTTCCTGGAGTGTGGCCAGGAAATCACAGCTTCAGTTCCCAGACTGAATTTCTTTCTTCCCTCCTTTTCTCCCTCCTGCTCCTTCTCTCACCCTCCACTATCCTTGATCTTGGTCCCTCCCCCATTCTCTCTTCCATACCTCCCCATGCGCATCTTTGCTCCCCCTTTCCCTCCCTGCTTTGCTCTTTCTGATTGCTCCACTGCTCCACTGTCTTTGGCTCTCTCCTCCCTGGTGGCACTTCTTCCTCTCTTTCCCCCGGCTCCTCACCTTCCCGCCCTGCCCCACAGGGACTGCATCGCCCTCTGCTTCCTCAACAGCACCACCAGCTTCGTGGCCGGCTTCGTGGTCTTCTCCATCCTGGGCTTCATGGCGCAAGAGCAGGGGGTGCCCATCTCCGAAGTGGCCGAGTCCGGTAAGTGCCACTTTGCTGCCTGGGCCCTGAGGGGAGGACACAGATCCATCCTCCAGGGTCCCAGGCAGGGGTCCCAGCAGCTGGCTGATGGGAACATGTTTAGCCTCTGGGGGCCCTGCGTGGCGCAGAGGAGGGCCTTCTTAACAATGGGTGGGCGGGGGAGCGCCAACTGAGGGGGCATGGGCAGACCCACAGTCAAGCCAGCTCCTCAGAAGCAGAAGAGCAGAGTAATAGAAGAAACTACTCTTGAAACACACACACACACACACACACACACACACATTCCCCTTGCGCACGCGTGCGTGTGCATGTGCGTGCACACACGCTCTCTCTCTCTCTCTCTCTCTCTCTCTCTCTCTCTCTCGCATGTGCACTCACACAGGGCCTTGGGAGAAGGCTCCTCCCTGCAGGTAGTGAGAGCCTGGAGGGAGCTCTCCTGACCTCTGTGTGCCCTGCAGGTCCTGGTCTGGCCTTCATCGCCTTCCCCAAGGCTGTCACAATGATGCCCTTATCCCAGCTGTGGTCCTGCCTTTTCTTCATCATGCTCATCTTCCTAGGGCTGGACAGCCAGGTTCGTCACCCCGCCCACCCCACCGCACCCCTCCCTGCCCTGGTGACCCTCTTCCCAGCTTATGCGCTTCTGGGAATTACCTTTCCCCAATCTCTTTTCCCCCTGACCATATCTTCCAGACCCCCCTCCACTTTCCAAGGCTTGTCCTTGCAGTTGGTTGGAGGACCCTGGGCCTCAAGACCAACCTATTCTGCGAGGGGGCCGTCTACCTTCTCCCCCTAGGCCTGACCCTTCCCCATGTATAGACACCCCCCCTCCCAAATGGCCCTTCAGCCTCCTTCTGGCTATCCAGCTCAAGCAGCCTAGCCCCACTCCCCACCCTTCGGGACAGAACATGTCTCCTGCTCCGGCCCCCATGCTGGGACCCTTGGTTGTCCCAGGGCAGGACTGGCACCCCCACTTCTGCCCTTGAACTCCCTCCTGTGCTCCTGTGCATCAGCATGGGTGAGTGCCAACTCCCCTCCTGCCCACAGTTTGTCTGTGTGGAGTGCCTGGTGACAGCCTCTGTGGACATGTTCCCCAGTCAGCTCCGGAAGAGTGGGCGGCGAGAGCTCCTCATCCTGGCTATTGCAGTCGTGTGCTACCTAATAGGGCTCTTTCTGGTTACGGAGGTGAGTGTGTGTGGGGGGATGTGGCCTGCAGGATGGGCTTCAGGGTGAGGGAGCCAGGGGCCACATCTTCCTTATCGGCTACTTGGGGGTGCTGATACGGGCTCTGCCCTCATCACAGTTAGGATGTAGGGAGAGTTAGCTCTTTTGGTGTCAGGTGACAGAAACCAAATGCTAGCCAGTTTGAGCAGAAAAGAGAGTTTTTTGGGGCCAGGCAACTGAAAAGTCTAGAGGTTATTGGTTTCAGGTATAGTTGGATCCAGCTGCTCTAAGGGCATTGTCAGGAATGCCATTCTTAGCCAGATTTCCCTCCCAATATTAAAGAGCACTGGCACAGCTTCAGTCTTACCTTCTGCCACCCACCCAACCCCCGAGGAAAGAGAGGGACCTTTTCCTAAGAACACAGTGAGTGTCCAGCCCTAGCTCCGCTTCAGGCCTGTAGCAGGGAGAGGAGCACCCTCAGAGTGAGGTGGTGACAGCTTCTACGAGAGAGGATGCTGGGCAGATACAAAGTGTATGTCCCACACTTCCTAAGAGTCAGAGATTGTGGCCCTGATGTTAAATGAGGGGCCTGGAGGTAAGGACAGGAGAGGAAAACTCCCTTTAGTTAGTTGTAAGGAATGGGCTTAGGCAGGATGGGTGCCCAGATGGGTGGTTGTGCTTTCGCTGTGGAGCGGGTGCCCTGCCCGCCCTGGCCAAGGCCCTACCCAGCTCCCCGGCTTCTCTGCAGGGCGGGATGTATATCTTCCAGCTGTTTGATTATTATGCAACTAGTGGTATATGCCTGCTCTTCCTGGCAGTGTTTGAAGTGATCTGCATCAGCTGGGTGTACGGTAAGTGGAGAGAGGAGTGCATGAGGGAGCCTCCACTCCCCTCCCCCAAGAAGGGCGTGATCTGCCCAGGAGGGACAGGATGTGCCAGCCCTCTGGTTTCTATAGGTCTTTGTATTGCTGCCCTGGGAAGTTCATCCATCCCTGGGAGCCCAGGCATTTGTCATTATGGCAGACAGAGCTGGCCTAAGGACAAAACCGATTTCCCGCAATGGTGAGAGGAATTAGAAACAACGGGGAACAGTTTTGTTGATACAGAAGCTGCTGGAGGCCCTTCGTCAGTGGGAATCCTAGCTTTAGGGCTGCTTCGTCCGAGCCTCTGCACATCCCTACATTCCCTTTCTGGGTTATCACCCAGAATTTGCTTGAATACTTCCCCAAACAGGAAACTCATTCCTGTGTTTTTGAGGGAGCTTTTCTCCTTATGGCTGTCACACATTCCTTTCTTAGACTGGAGTGAATTCTGCCTTCTGTTGACTTCCACCACCGGCACCCCCACCGGGCTGGGGTATCCAGCCAGTGATGCTGAATGCTAGAACGTCCTGTCTGATGACAGTGGAGGGGGGAACCTTTATGCATTGAGTCAATGCACTCTTAAATCCCAAGAAACATGCTGACTGTGGCATACCTTATCTCGCAGCCCACACAGCAGCCCTTTGCAGGGGGAGGTGAGGCTCAGAAAGGTAGTTCTCTTGCCTAAGCCCACACAGCTAGTATGCGGAAGAGGCATCATCATATCCCAGGACCCTGGCGGGGGGGACATACTGCCGATGTAACAAGGCTTGGGGCAGAGAGGGGGAGCTGGGTCCATGTAGCAGGCCTGAGGAGGAAAACTGCGAGTAGGAAGGTTTTTTTATTTTGCTACCTTGAGCCTTCCTATCTAATGTCCTTCCTCTCCTGGGACATGTCTCCTATCTTCTCACTTCAAACATCTGATGTCTTTTTGATTTCCCTCTACTGCTTCTCGGAACTGTGATAAACTTCATCACAGCGAGTTCTAAAAAGCTGAGGAACTATAATAGTTTATGCCTCCCCAGCATTAGCTGGTATCCGGGGAAGAAATTTGGAAGTCAAAGTAATGACTCCCTAATGGGACATTTCATGCACCCCGGTGATGAATGGAGAGTTATTTCTTTGCTGAGGAAGGGCTTGGAGGGGACCATCCCAGGATCTTTCCCCGATCGGTGGCTCTCTCCTTAGAGGACTGGCTGGGCCTGGATCTGGAGCAAACGTGGAAACAGAAGGACAGTACATAAAACCAGGCAGTGTTTCCACAAACCCAGATCAAGCCTCTTGCCGGGCTTTCCCGAGAACTTGGTGTGGTTCCTCCAGAGTCTAGAATCTAGACTTTTAGATTGTTCCCTTCCCAGTGGCTTTCTGGCCCCATGTGAGTTTGGCGTGCTACGCGGGCATAGTGGGACCCTCGCCATTTTGCTGTTTTGACTTGAAACTGAATTCATCTCTGCAGCATAGATAAACGAGCATGGACATAGCAATGGTGCCATTTTAGGCCCACGCCGTCCTCTGAGTTTAGGATTTAGGCTCTTCATTCCTAGACAAGGGGATAAAGGATCACACTGGGAGGTTGGGTAGCTCTCTCGAGGGCTCCCGGGTTTTTGGTGGCAGCCCCTTCTCCCTCCTCACTCCCTGCCTTGTGGCTGCGATGCCAGTGACCCTGCTCATTCACGTGCCCTGACCCAGTTTCCCCTGACAGGATGGGGGGAAGAGGGCAAAGCCAAGTGAGTCCTCCCCAAATACCTACAAGCTGTTTCCCTCCTCCCATTCTCACACTCTTCTCCCACTGCCCTGGGCAGGAGCAGACCGTTTCTATGACAACATTGAGGACATGATTGGCTACCGGCCATGGCCCTTGGTGAAGGTCTCCTGGCTCTTTCTGACCCCTGGACTTTGCCTGGTATGTGTCCACCCAGCTACCCTCCTGCCTCCAGAGGACTCAGGGATGAGGAGCAGGACGCCTGAGTTCTGGGGCTCCTTCCTTGCCTATCCAGTTACCCAGGGAAGCTGGTCCATTCTCCCCTTCTGGGTCGGTTCTCCTGCACTTCCTTTCAGTTCTCCTGCCTCATTCCAGTTTCTGCCCTGTTCCTTTCTCTCTGTACCAATCCACTGCTCAACTTCCCAGTTTTAGTGGTCTCTTTCTGTCTGCCGATTTAGGGCTCCTCCACCTCCCCTCCCTTCCTCAGAGCTCCTCCTGTCTCAGTCCTCGGGGGAGCCATGCCTTGGCTCACAGCTTGTGATGGCTTTTACTAGTCTACCTCCATATGTACCACAGTGCATTAACTCATCCCCTGTCCCTGGACACTGAAGTGGGTGAAGAGAGGGTTTCAAGGACTCTGTGTCTCTGTGTCTGCCTCTCCCTCCTTCCAGGCCACCTTCCTCTTCTCCTTGAGCAAGTACACCTCTCTCAAATACAACAACATCTACGTGTACCCTCCCTGGGGCTACTCCATCGGCTGGTTCCTGGCTCTCTCCTCCATGGTCTGCGTCCCACTCTTTGTCATCGTCAGCCTTCTGAAGACCCAGGGCTCCTTCAAGAAGGTAGGGACCTGGGGAAGGGATACATGGAAAGGGGTTCCTGAGAGAGGGTGTGGGCAGGACACCATGGGTGGGGCCCAGCTCTGAGTGTGGGGCCGTCCTTTGGTCTCATGGAATCTTTGAAGACCAGTCCCATGGCTTCACTGCCAGAAACGTTCAAGAGTCCTCGGATTCTGGACATTCAGAATCTGACCTCCAGCAGATCATGTGGGTGGGCTGAGCAAGAGTAAACTGTCAGAGGCTTAAGGGGGAAAC
The DNA here is from genome assembly GCF_002288905.1 of Enhydra lutris kenyoni. Classification (NCBI taxonomy): domain Eukaryota; kingdom Metazoa; phylum Chordata; class Mammalia; order Carnivora; family Mustelidae; genus Enhydra; species Enhydra lutris. The sequence continues at coordinate 3,629,532 of NW_019154153.1, forward strand.
TGAGTCACAGTAAGAACTTAAAGAGGTGCCCAGGCAGAGATTTAGAGAGCACAAATCCCTTGCTCCCAGGAAACTAATAACCCGTTACCATGGTTCATTTCATACACAGGCTTCCGGCTTCTTTTCTTCTCTTAATTCTGCCTGGGGAACCAATGCAAAGGCTCCCTGTTTAGAATTGAAGACATGCCTTCCTAGAAGGGGATAGAGCATGTCCCACAAAGATATTACACTTGTAGAAATTGATCTGGTCTATAAGTAACAGAAAACCCAACCAGCAATAAGCAAATGGGCTTATTTTCTTTTTACGTCGAGAAGACCAGAGATGGATCCTGTTGACATTTGGTTCAGCTGCTCAAAAGAGGTCATTAGGGACCAAACTCTTCCTATACTTCGCACCTCTGTCTGAGCATGTCTTTGTCATCATGCTCACCAGCCCAGGGTCACAAGAAGGCTGTCATGACTCCAGTCATCACATCTGCATTCAAGGCAAGAAGGAGGGGGAAGGAGATGGTCCCAATACCAGTAATAATAGTAGTACTACTACTCCCATAATAGGGACCTATTGGTCACATTATAAGGGTAATAGTAAGAACAAAAATAAGCACTTATTGGTCAACTTACTTTGAGCTGTGTACTATTAATATCTTTGTTTACAGATAGGGCACAGAAGGGTTAAATGGGTTGCCTACTATTGCACAGGTAGTTAGTAAGAACCAGGACTGGAACCTGGCCAGTTTCTGGTCCTAGTCACCACGCTACTGTCTCTTCTCTCTTCTCGAAATATTTATTCCCATATTCACTCAGATTCTACCAATGGCCCCTATGTGCCTGGCTCTGGGCTGGGCCCGGGGGACACAAAAAGGATGAAACATCTGTGCCTTACTCACCAGTAGCACCCATCTGCCCCTCTCATCTCCACAGCGCCTGCAACAGCTCACCACCCCTGACCCCAGCCTGCCACAGCCCAAACAACGCCTGTATCCAGATGGTGGTACCAGCCAGGATGGCGGGCCTTCCCCAGCAAAGGAGGGATTCATAGCTGCGGAGAAGGAGACCCACTTGTAGGATGTGGCCAGCAGTCAGGTGGCTATGGAGCCAGGAACCTCTGTTAGGGCCACCACGGTGGACAGCCTTCATCTCCATCCCTCACTGCAGTCCGGCTGGGGACCTCTGTGATGTCCATGGGTGCCCCCAGCCAGAGGCCAGGCCACTCGCTCCTCAGCTGGGGCAGCTCCTTCTGTGGGTGAAAGGTGGTCTGCTACACCACACCATACTGTTGGAACACACCTTCTTATTTATAAAGGAGGGTGGTCTTCTTTGAGTCCACCATCTGATTCGAACACATCATGCTGTGTGGGAGCTCCCACTGTAGGGATGTTCCAGCTTCCTGTATTTGTGCTTTGGGAGGGTAGCGCCGATGGGGTTATGTATCACGCTTGGACTCGGAGAGCCCGATGGAACACGTGGGTTGGAAGTGACAACAGAACACACCATATTTGTTCTGACATTCCATTAGAGGGGGTCCTTCACTAGGCTTGGTGTTCTGAAGTCCCCGGGGAAGGAACTAGAGAGACAAAAAGCTTTCAAGAGCCATTAGGGTCTCAAGTTTTCCTGGAGGCTTCTCAAGGTACCCCTGGTTCCCCATGCTTTCTAAAATCTGTGTCCTCGGCTCATGGAACATTGGAATGGAAGGAACTTAGAGATGATCCCTAGACTGTTCAAAGGCAAGAGTGTCTGTACCTTCCTGTGCCCAAGGCAGACATTGCTAATCGATAACAGAGTCTTCCCACCACACAGTCCTTCCAAATACAGAGCTCCAGGCAGCTCCATTGGCCACCCTGCTTTTGTCCCACCTCCTGACTTCATGGGTAAGAAAACTGAGGACCAAAGAGAAAGTGACTTTTTCAAGTTCACATAACTATGCCTAAAACCTGGTCTCTTTTTCTCAGGCCGAGGTTCTTCCCATGATATCCTCCTGCCTTAGTTAACAAGTATATATGGCTTGTCTGCTATGGTGTGCTAGTCTTCTCTGCCTCGACCTGTTCCTGTTTAGTTCTGCTGTCTTGGGGTGGGAGGGAGAGGGTCCCCTCTCTAGAGGGGTGAGCGGCTTTCCCCACATTGGCATCCTTATCTTGGCATTTCCTCTGCTGGCCCATACTCCTCTGGCCAGATTTCCTCTCTCGACCCTTTTGTTCTTGCTCTTTTCCATCTCCTCTCCCTCCGGAGATTCCTTGGAGTACATGAAAGCCCATTGGTCTCCCACAGAGAGGGAGGTGTTGCATGTAGGATGCTCTTCTCCCCAGGCCCTTATCAAATGATGCCAGGGCCTCCGGAAGGCAAGGGAGGGGGAGCAGTCGGGGTGGGGGAGGCCACTTCGGGATAGTGGCCTGGGGCAGGACCTGGGAGCTGGAAGAAGGGAAGCCACCTGTATACACCTGTGTATCTATAGATAGCCATCTGCAGGGATGCAAAGATAGATGTCACCCAGAGCCAGTGCCTGGTGGCCAGAGCAAAAATCTGTGGTCCAGCCAGGGTGAATTTCATCTTCAGAGCACCCAGCGTCCTTCACCCAGATCTGTCAGGGCTTCCCTGCTGGGCACAAGCAGACTTCTAGACCCCTGGGTTCAGCCTCCCTTGGACTGCTCTGCATATCCGTGCTCGCTTTGGTCAGACTAGTTAGTGGGTGGAGAAGGAGGTCCAGGAGAAAGCCATAGAGAGAAACTGCTTCAGCCTGGTAGCTCTCCTGAATGACCCTGGGGGACCTGTGGAGCAGGTCTGCTGCTTTCTGCTGCCGCCTGGTGGCAGATGGGAGCAGTGCCGCCTTCCCTGGCCCTGCCAGCCTCTGGAGCTCCCCATAGGAGCAGGAGGAAAGTGCTCTCACCCCTGTCTGGAAACTAAATACTTCTTATGTCCTCCTCCTGTGGCCTCAGCGGGGCTCCCCAGTACAATTGGCTTGGTTTGGGGGAGCCCAGCTTCAAGGGCATGGGGGCTGAGGCCGGCCAGGCTCCTCAGCCCCCCGCCTCCTCCCCAGAGTGTGCTGTGCTTTTTAGCCTGGCCCCCTTCCAGTCTGGACTATGGTGTTGTCTGTTGTGGGTGGTTTTCCTGTTCCGCACAGCGGTGGGGCACCAGCTCTCCCCAGCTCCCAGGGCCCTCAGCCTCAATCTTGATCTCTGCAGACGGCAGACACCACTGTCCTCTCCCCACATCAACTCACCAGGACTCTCAGCTGCTCCAGATCCCCTGGCTTTAAGCTCACCAGCATGTCCAGGAAAGTCTCTGCTCTGGCATGGGGGTGAGGGAGGTGGTGGGGGGTGGCCCTGATTGGAGCTGGAGAGAACATCAGCCGGAGAAGAAGGGACTTCAGGGAAGCCACTCATTGGGCCCACAACATGGGCAATGAGCACGAATTTGACTCTTTCAAGTGCCCAGAGCACTACTTCAGCTGTGCGTGCGTGTGTGTGTTTACATACACATGTATGCGTCAAGAGCATAGCTATGCCTCTGTGGGTTGTTGGGTCATAACTTGGGGTCTGTTTTCATCTCATCGAGACTATTTAAGTTTTAAACTGGTGGCCCGACCAGGCAGCCATGACTTGTTTGGCCACTATGATATTTAAAGAACAACTTTTTTCAAGGTGGATGCCTCCAGGCACCCTCCAGTTTGCCACAGGCCCCCCTCCCCCGCCAAGTCCCTATTACTCATACCTGACCTTTTCACACATTCATGCCTGAATGCATTTGCCTTCATAACCGGTGCCCAAGCTGAACAGAGAATTCTGCGCAAGGGAGGTCACCGGAACCCTCGCTGGAGCAGGACAGGGACCCAACACAAGTGGTCTCAGGAGTCCCAGCGCCTCTGAAGGGCTGGAAGTTCATGGCTTGTTCATGAACTTCCCACTCTGTAGACCCTCTGATGCAATTTATTAATCCTGGGTCACCTCCCCGTCCCACCCAGGCTCTTCTCTTGCCCAAAGAAGGATGGTGGCTGAGTTTAATTGCGAAGCTGGATCTAAAATGTCAGTGCACGGCGGTCCCTAGGGGCAGGGTGGGCTCCAAAGCAAAAAATGTGGCCGTGTTTTCTGAAGTCTGGGGTTTCTCCTGACTCCCAACCCCACTAGTGCAACCAGATGTGCTTAGAAATCATCCTCCCCCTTCTTTTATTTTAGGCAAAAGCATTTTTATCTGACTGGCACTCCCCTATGTCATGAGGCTAAGAGTGTCCCTACTTTTCCCTCACCACCCCCAGGCTGGGATTCTGGGGAGCCCACCGTCTAAAGCTGGGGTTTGCTGTCCCCAGCTGCTCACTTTGTCTTCCCTGTATGTCCCCCTTGCGTGGCTGGGTCTTGGTACTGGCTTGGACTTGGCCTCTCCCCGTCCCATCTCCCCTGAGAGTCCAAGACGCTGCCCAGTGCAGGAGCTGAGGAGGGCGCTCAGGCGAGCTCAGCCCCCTCCTCCCCATCCCCCTGAGCTGGGAGAACTCTGGGAACTGAGAGGGGCCTTGAACTCTGCTGACACTGGAGCCTCTGACCTCAGGGGAGCTGACTTCCCATTTGCAGGCTGTAGTCTGTGTGTGTTGGGCCAGAAGGTGCCTGACTAGGGGAAACTGTTCCCCTATCTAGCCTGGCTTCCCCCTTTTACAGCTTCCTTACTCCATCCCATGCAGAGCCCCAGAAGAGGGTAGCTGGCCCTGGTTTGGGGCCTCCAAGAACTATCTGGGCTTCACCTCCAGCTATTTGCCCAAATCCACCTTTCAGGTACGGGCCACCTTGAGGTTGACCCTTGACTTCCAGTTGGTCTCTTGTCTCTGCTGTTGCTGTCGACAGGAGGCACAGCTCTCCCTTTCCTCTCCATCCCAGTGCTGCCCAGGGCCTCAGCTCAGAACTCCCCCAACTGGGTCAGAGAGAAAGACAGGGAGAGAGAGAATGTAAGTGCCCAATCTCTCAGCCTTGTGAGATTTTTGGCTGTGGAGGGGAGGGGACAGGGTTACAGGAATGGGGACTGAGGCAGGAGAAAGAAGCAGCATCAGATGGCATTAGGGGGAAGCATGGTGGGGCAGAGGGACCTAGACTACACGCCCTGGAAGAGAGCTCTATGAGGTTTTGGAGGAAAGAGCCAGGATGGGGCTTTGTGGGGAGGTATCATAATCACAAGGCTTGAGGTCAGCTCACTTGAAAGGCTAGCACCTTGTTTTCAAACAGCCAGGGGATAGAAAGACCTCTCTGGATAAACCTTCCAGTCCACCCCCTTCCTCCTTCTCTGCTCGGGACCCTGGTAGCCAGCATCCAAGACGGCTGTCTGTGAACCCCACCTCCTGGGACCCACACCCTTGATCCACAGTGTGTGTGACAGAATGGTGGCAAGTGACTTCTTCTGTCTTGACCTCTTGGGTCATTCGCCCGGGGAGGGGAGGGGTAAGCCAGTCGCCATGCCACATGGACACTCAAGCACCCCAACAGAGAGGCCCATGTGGGTGGAACGGAGGCCTCGGACCAAGGGCCCTCACTGACGTGTCAGCCACGTGACTGAGCCACTGTGGAGGGGGGTCCTTCAAAAGGGACCAAAGAAGGGTTGCTGATGTTGCAGGCCTGGCTAGTGTTGACTGTAACCTCACGAGGGGCTCTGTGCCAGGAAGGTCCAGCCACGTGGGCCCTGAATTTGGAGCAGTTTATTATGTACCAGCAGGTAACCAATATGGATCCTTGGCTCCCCTGCATACCAGAATCTCCCTGTTTGAGGGTCGGGTGCCACCCCCTCATCAGAGGCGACCCTCAGTACTCCCTGGGATTCCTCCCGTCTGAGCCCTTTGCCTTTCTCCCCCAACCTCACCACCTCTGGCCCTCCAAAGCCCTGCCCGGACCCTGGGCTTTGCCCTCCTCTCCCTGCTCTGAGGCAGGGGAAGCCGGCCTGCCACCCCGGTCCTCACGTGTCCACTCCCCAGTGGCCCAGGGCACGTGGCTTCCCTGCGAATTTAGCTGCTCAAGAAAGTGATGCGGGCTGATCAGATCTGACAAGGAGGAAAAGCTTGCTAGCCAGCGGTTGGCAAAGAGAGGTCAGGAGGACAACAGAGGGCTGCGGAGGGCCAGGCTCTGCTCCCAGCCCACGGGAGTACATGAACATAGCCTACACCCAGCCTGTCCTCAGCTGGAGGGGGTCTGGTGATGAAAGGACCGTCCCCATGAGAGGGGCTACAAGGCTATGACTTTTAATCTGTTCCAAAGTTCCTGGGTTTTTTTGTTTGTTTTTTTTTAAATCAAGACCTTTGAGTTGGTGGTAGGACCTTTCTTTTCTGTAGGCGTGATTGAAACATGACTTTTTGTGCAAATTAAATGGCTAAATTATTTCTTTTGGAGCAAGAGGATCTACCTTTCTCTCCACGATACACAGTTGTATACCCCTTTATGGTTTTCCAGGAAATTAAAAAAAAAAAAAGATGTTGAGTTCTATTGATTGCTTTTTCATCAATTGAAATGATCGTATCATTTTTCTGCTTTAATCTGTTAATGTGGTGAATTATATTAATGGATTTTCCCCTAATATTTAACCATCTTTAATTCCTGGGACCCATCTAAGCCGGTGGTGGTCTACCATAGTCTTTGTTATTCACTGCCAGATTCAATGTGCTAATATTTTGCTTGGAGTTGCTATATTCTGGCTAAATATACGCACAGAAGCAAGAGTGGCTTCTAGTGGTTTCCCTTTCTCATGTTGCCTTGTCTACTTCCGTTTTTACTTTTAAGATGACTTTAGCCTTCGTGAAAAGCCGTTTGGGCATTTTCTTTCTTTTCCCCCTCTCTGAAGGAGTTAATAAAAGGTTGGAACTTTCTGTTCCCTTGATGTATGGTAGAATTGTGTAGAACCATTCAGCTTGGTCTTGTGTCGTTGTTTCTGTGGAGGGAGGTGGCAGAGAGATTTTTTAACATGTGCTCGAATTTCTTTAATGACCATTCATCTCAAATTTCCCATTTGTACTCGAGTGAGTTTTGGTAAAGTATTTTTCAAAGATCGTATTCATCTTACGTGACGATTTTCAAACGTGTTGTTCTAAAGTGTGTAGTTTATTTATAGCTGGTTTGTAGTATTCTGTTTATAAAAACATTTCTGCAGGATTGGTAGCTATGCGCCCCTTCCTGCCTCAGTTTATTTATCTGTGCCAAATCTCATTGTCGTGATCAGTCTAATTGGAGGCTTGTCAATTTGATTAGTCTTTTCTTAGAACTAACTTCTGCTTCTGTTAATCCTTTCTGCTGTGTATATCTTTTCTGTTTCTCTGTTTCTGCTTTTGTCTTGATTAGTTCCTTTTTCCTACTGCCTTTAAGATTATCCTGTTTTGTTTTGTTATTTGTTTGTTTTTTGGTGGTTTTTTTTTTTTTTTTTTTTTGAGACTTTAACTTCTTATCGGGAACAATCCCGTCAGAGATAACCGTTGGACTGACTAACCTGTTTGCTTCTGGGTCCGACATTCGGGGACTCTGTGGCTCCCTGCGATGGTGACTAGGCTCCCTCTAGCCTGGGGGGTTGCGAGGGAGGCAACTTCCAAGCCCGGATGTCTTAGAAGAGAAAGGATTGGGGGTTCTGGGGGCAGGGAAGCTGGGAATGTGGGAATAAGAGCCAGCTCTCCTGGAGGCTTCCTGCCTTCCCGCAGCTGGTTCCCACAACTTCTCCACAGCCTGCCTTGAGGTTCCTTAGGGTCATGGAAGCAGGAAACTCAGAGGTGCTCAGGGCTAGCTAGTGGGTCTAGGGCGCCTGGTTCTCTAGGGAAAGGAGCCACCCAGACCTGCAGGAGGGATGGGAGGACAGGGTGAGGAAAGAGTTTTCACCCGACCCCTTCATCTCCTGAGCCCAGTTCCCTCATCCTCCAGCCTCTTCCAGAATGGAATTTTCCCAGTGGGACTGGTTCTGTCTTCAGGCTGGAACAACATGGGGCCTCTCCCTGGGTCTCGCTCCTTCCTGGGAAGGAGAGAGGAGCAGATAAGAGGTCAGGCTGCCACTTCAGGCCACAGTGCTCTTGTCGGGCCCCACATTCTCCTGGAGGGAACACGTCACCCTGCCCTGTGAAGACTTGCCTGGTGGTGGCCGCTCAGGGCCATGCTTTGTCCTGGGATGGAGAGCTCTCCTGAGTTCCTGTTCCCCAGACACTCCCTGTCTGTGACCCTGGCTGCTCTCCTGTACCTCAGTGGCTCACTCTGTGGGTCAGAGGAAAGAGGGAGCTGATGGCAGCTGAGTAGAGCAAGTGAGGGGACCTCCTGGGCCAGGGGTCAGCAGGGTGCCAGAGTAGGGTGGAACCAGCCCTAAGAGGGAGCAGCCGTGAGCATCGGACTGGCACAGCATTGGTGAGCTATGGAACAGTGAGGCGTCCTCCTGAGCCATTTTCCACAAGCAATCTGACAAGAGTGGGCACAAGCGTCTGCCGCCAGGCTTCCTCCCTAGGACCCGGTCCCTCAGTCTACAGAGTTCGCCTGTGCCTCCTGCTCTAAAACTACCTCCGTCCCAAATAGCTTCCTTCAGGGCAGCTCAGGAAGGACACCTGGAGTGGGCGGCCTCTTCACTTCATCCCAGTGGCCAAAGTTTGTTGATTGATGGGGACTCCTGCAAAGCAGTGGTCAACAAGCCGCGTCTGTCAAGGCTGGGGGAAGGAAGGGAGGCGTACCAAGGTCCACGGCAGCCTTCTGCCAGCCCTGCAGGATGAGAAATTGACCCTACCACAGTTTTGGGTAATTCATGCTGAGGTCAGAAAGGTTGCCAACCTGGGTCTTGTGGGTAATGGGCCATGGAATCCATCCTGTTATTTAAAAAAGCAAATCTGAGTTTCCTTGGCGTGGGGTGACAGGGAGGAGGTAGACAGAGGGCTGCGTGCTGGCCCACTGGGCCCTGGGTGGGGGGCGGCGGGGGGCTCTTCCGCACCAACTTTTGCTCTGGACAGTAGCTGCCCCCACCTGGCCAGCCCCTGGAAGTGCCTGCCGGTCTGTGTCCAAGCCCCCTCCTTCCCCACTGATGATGGTGCCCCTCCAACTGGAGTTTCCCAGGCGAAGCCCAATTTTATCATTTCCTCAGTCAAGATGGTTCTTTAAATGCATTTCAGGAAGATACAGTAAGAATTTTCATGTAAGGACATTCACAGATTAGGAGACAGTCCTGTGGCAGAACGTCTCTGTTTTTGCCTCAGAAAGCTATGGTCATTCCACCCCCTGAACTGCTCCCCTGTCCTGGGAACTGTTCTTGACCTTGCTGCATCTGGCTCCCTGCAGAGGCCTTCCTTGACTGTTCACCCTCTCACCCTCTCCTTGTGCCACCACTTGCTCTGTGAAAACAGCTGGTCCCTTTGTGTTTCTGTGACAGCACCGCTCAGTGCGAGCTCCTGGAGGGCAGGACCCTTGTCTGTCCCATTCACTGGATGCCCCCCGCACCCGTACCAGTGCCTGGGGCATGCTGGACTTCCTAACCTTGCTAACTGCTCCCTGAATTCTCACGCTGCTGTCCTGTTCTGGGCCATTGCTCTCAGGTGCCCCTTATTGGAAACATTCTGAATCAATGGCTGAGGAGTTTCTCCCTGCTCAAGGGTCACTATAGGGAGAGGCACTGGCCAAGGGACCCAGGGGGCTTCTGTAGAGCCCCGTGGTCTCCCTCTCTCACTAGAGAAAGGGTGTTCCTTCCAGATGACCTCGGGGGCCAGAAGGCTTGGAGGATGGCGCCGCCCTGTGTTCCCACACAGCAGCAGCCCTTTTGGCCTTCAGCCCTCTCCCAGGCCTGGGCCGAGCTGGGTCCCCTCAGGGGTGCTCTCCAGGGACCCGTCCTCAGATTCCTGGGTCAGAGAGTTCCCAGGATGGGACAGGTCATTGCTGGCCCCAGACTTCTCCTGGAATTTCCCGTTTCCTGGAAGGAGGGTGAGGTCACGTTCCTTCTTACTTGAACTGGGGATAACGGGCCCCAGCCTGGGGAGCTGCCTGGATTCCTGGGTGTTCAGAGTTCTGGTCACCAGGAGAGTGGGTCACCCTCTTTACAGGTGTCCCTGGACCCTCCGCCCTGGCCAGTCACTCTTCTCCCACGGCGCAGTGCCTCTGAGGCGTTGGCTTTGCTGCAAGGCTCTGTCCTCTCTCCCCCGCCAGGGGAAATCGCTCTCTGTGAAGCCCCTATCCATAGCAGTGAATGCTCGCTCAAGCCCCTTGTCTCTCTCCCCCACCCTGATGCTGTTGTCCTCTCCTGCAGAATTTGGGTGTCCCCTCCTGCAACCTGCAGATGTCTGCCCCACACACTCCGTGCCCCACACACCAAGCGGTGCAGCTTGCCGGACCGCGCCCTCGGGCCTGTTGACCTCCACCTCCGGAAGGGGTCTCCACCCCAGGGCTGGTCAAAGCAGACCTGTGATTAGAAGGTCAGACATTCAGAGGCTGATGATCAAATGTGCTCAGTGGGACCCGGGGCCCCCAACATGGCCCCTGTCTCCATGGCATAAGGCCAAGTACGGCAGATGGGGTCCTGACCCCTCCTCTCCCTCTCTGCGGGGAGGCACACTGGAGGTCATAGGGCTTCTTCCCTCTAACGTGGCCCGGGTCTCCACTGTTAGCGGCTCTCTTGGCTGAAAGGTGCGTGCGGGCGCGCGTGTATGCGCATGCGCGCTGTGTGGGTGTGGCTGTGTGGCGGCGCTGAGTGTTGGGGTCAGCTTCCCGGCCCTGCGCCCCCAGCTCTGACCCATCCTATGACTCCCGCACAAGCCCCCAACTCTTCTTTATTTCGGATGAGGCTTCCTAACCATGTCCTATGGTGGCACCGAGTTAACCCATCCCGGGGTCAGAGGTGACACCCCTGCGGCCAGAGGAGAGCAGCCTGGCAGTCCAGCTGCCCCCCGAAGCCCTCGGAGCTGAGGGCTGCGCAGCAGCCTCTGGCTTCGGACTCTGGCCAACCGGATGCTCAGACCCAAGGTAGGACCTCCCTCCGAGAGAAACGGAACCAACGCAATTTGCTCAAGTGACATATTTCAATATAATCTCTAAAACTCTATGAATTGAACAGATAAAATACCTCTGGGCTATTTTGTTACAAAATATTTGCCATTTGGATTCATCGCTGGGTGCAGCCATCCTGCCTTTCCCTAGAGAGGTTTCTCTCCAACGAGGAGAAGGGGCAGATGCTGGGGGGGGGCGGTGCTGGAGCGGGGCGGGGGGATGTTTAGCAAGAAGGTCTGTACAGCAGGACACAGGGACAGATGGACAGATGGCTACCAGGGAAGCCTATTGGACGCAAAGAGACATTCTGGCAGGCTGTGGGGGAACGGGGTTCAGTCGGGGGGGGCGGTGTCCAGGGCCCAGGTCTGATTGATAAGTGTGTCTTGGAGACTAGCAGGCTTCCAGGCCAAGCTGCCAGGGGGGGGGCGGGGGCTTGTTCCAGCTCCAGTGGGGGACTTGCAGAAAACTGTGTGGGAAAGCTGTTAATCGTTCCCACTCCTGCTTCTGAATGAAGCTGGGGCCGGATGGATACCACTGAGAGGGGGCCCAGGTCCCCTAAAATAAGGCCTAGAGAGCTGATCCAGTGGGCCCACCCTGGAGTGGGGGTAGGCCCACTGGATTCATGGGGTGGGCCCACCTGGGGTCATGGGGGCTGTGCCCAGGACGCTATGTCTGGGGGCCCAGTCAGCACTCCACTGCCTCAGGGAGCAGGGAGCCATAGTGCACCTCCAGCTGGGCCCTCTGGGAGGGCTGGGCCCTGACGCTGCCATGGGGAGGAGCAGGCTTGTCCCACGTATCTGGGGACAGGGAATGAGGTGGGTCCCAACCTCAGCTTGTTAGCTGATCGGAGGAGGGCAGTTAGAGCCAGTGGGAAGTCTGGCTTTCCTGACAGTGAGGGGGGCCATCAGGAATTAAAAGCCCCTCAGATCCCAGGCTTGGCTCCAGGTGCCGCTGACCCCAGGCTGATCTGCCTCCTAGGCCAGGCCTCCCTGCGCTGCCAGTAGGGCCCAGGGAAACTACCCCAGTGACAGTGGGTAAGCCCCTACCTGGGGAAGGGACCCTGTGACGCCTGGGCATCTGGTCTTCAGGGAGAGGCTCCAGGCATGGTTTCAGCCCTAAGACCTTTGCTGGGCCTGGCCTGGAAAGTCAGGGCCACAGCAGAGCTGGGACAGGGGTTGGTGTGCCTGTCAACAGAGAGGAGGGCACTTTCCAACCAGAAGCACTGTGTGGGCAGGTAATAGGGGTCCAGCAATTGTGATGGTGCCCCTTCTCAGTGCTCCCTGGCACTCACGGTCCCTACCGAGTGAATACACTTAGCCATCTCAGAGCTCCTGTTCCTTCCTAAGGCAGCCTCCCTGCCACCCAGCGTAACTACCGCTCTCTTTCAGCCTAGCCCCTCTTTCAAGGTTCATCCGCTCCCCCCACTGAGTCCCCCCAACCCTGACTCCTGCTGTCTAGGCCTGCATTTTTTTAAGGGCAATCCCTGCCTTGGTCAAGGGCACCAGAGGTGACTGAATCTGTGGGCTCCATCTGTCAGCCACTCTGCTCCGATGGCTATGACTGTAGCCACCTGTTACAGGAAAGGCATGGGGGGGGGGGTGGCAGGGAGAGACAAGTACAGGAGATCAGCTGGGCAGCCACCCGGGGAAGAGGTGGCAAATTGGTCACAAGTTATGGAAACGGGGCTGACAAAGACAGAGCCAGAAATAAACTCACTGGGTGACATCATATGACGTCTGGGTGACCGCACACACACATTAGAAACTAGGTCATCTGGAACCTCTGAGAGTGGGGGAGGATGCTGCATCTCCTAGCTGGCTCAGGGCACTCCCTCTGGGGCACGGGGTAGGCGTCAGGGAGACGCAGATTCACTTTAGCCCTGGCCAATAGTCCCTTCCATGTCTTGGCAGGCTTTGCTAATGGGCTCCAAGTGGGAGGGGATCTTAACGAAGGACAGCAATGAACTCTTGGCACAGTACTGGGGAGTCCGGCCTGACTTGGGACAGATACTTCCTGAAAGGACTGGGATGGGGCAGGCCACGGTAGTGCCCAAGGGCTTTGAGGCCGGGCTGCCTCGGCTCCGCGGGGCCTCACAAAAGCAGACATTCTGATTCTGGTGGGCCCTGGTCAGCGGTCAGTGAGCCCTGCTCGGCTCTCCTGTGCAACTCTCCTGTGCCTCCTGGAGGCAGGTCTGTTGCCTTCCTGGAGGAGGCAAGGGGAGCAGGATTTAAAGGCTGCTGGGCTGGTTGGGGATGGCAGCAGGAGGAATGCTGGTGCCTTTACAGCACCTGCTTCTCTCGCCTGCTTCTGTCTCCAAACCTCTCATGGGGGCCGCGGCAGCCATTCCAGAAGGAACCCTGACTTAGGTCTGAATTCTACCTCTGCTGGCTGTATCCATCCCTTGGGCAATCACCACCACTTCTCCGTGTGTCTGCTTCCAGGCTGGAAGAGCCTGGTTCAGATGAGTATGTTTAAGTCTTCACCTCTGCACTTTGCCTTGGCTAGGCACTATCTGGGACTAGAGAACTAAGAAACTCTTTTAAAAGGTGTGTATTGTGGCTATATGGCCTCACGATTCCACAGCTCTGCTGACGGGCTCCCTTTCCCTCTTAAGTTCAGAACTTTCCTGAAGTCTGAGAAGCCCCGGACAGGCAGGGCCCAGCTCCTGAGAATGTGGCCGAAGGCCCTAGGAGGAGGGGGAGGGTGTGACCAGGACAGCCAACATCCCTGGGGGCTAGGGGATCAGCTTGGGGGCTGCTGAAGAGGAAGCCCCCCACCCCTTGCTTTCCCCACATGGCCTGAGGCCTGGGACCCGACAGACTCAGGGTCGGGAAGCCACTTAGGCCCTCGGCTCCTGCCTTCTTCAGTCTGGGGCCCAAGGGGCCAGAATGGTAGCAGGAGGAAGGGGTCCCTTACTGTGTCGGGCCCCAGGAGAGTGAGGTGGTGTGTCCAGATTAGGGGGAAGGGGTGCTCGGACCAAGGGAAGCATGGTGGGCAAGGCCAACCCAGGCGCCTGGGATTGGGAATCTCTTTCCAAAATGATGGTGAGCAGTGGCCAGGAGTGCATTGTGCCGGAGTGTGGGGAGCAGCGAGTGAGGGGGTGTTGGGGCTGCTGGGGGCAGCTAAGGGCCCCCCCATCCCCACCGGCCAGCCCTTCCAGGACAGCAGCGCAGTGGGGACCAGAGTCTACACCAGGCTCCTGGAGCCGCTGGAGTAGCGGCGCCGGTGCAGCAGGGAACCGGGCGGGCAGTACTGGTGGGGGTGGTTGTATGGGGGTGGGGGCGGGGGCAGCGGAGGCTGGTGGGTGACCTTGACGGGGGAGCCTGGGCCACCCAGGGGTGTGGAGCCACAGGAGTCGGAGGAGGACGAGGCATAGCAGGAGAGGGCCTGGCTCAGCAGGGGCTCCATGCGGGCCAAGCAGGGCTTGTCCAGGACAATGACCTTGACAATCTGCTGGCACTGCACCAGGGTCCCAGGGGGTGTGGGTGGCAGCGGCGGCAGCAGCGGGGGCTGCTCCCTCAAGGGGCTAGGCTGCGGGTCTGGCGGCGGCGCTGGCGCTCCCCTCTCGGCCCCCAGCCCGGGGTTGTGCTGAGACGTTTGAAGCCTGTTGTGAATTGACACCTAGTTTAGAAACAGCCAGAGAAGCATGAAATGTTATAAGACTAATTCCCAGCTGCTAGGACTGGCTACCCTGAGCCTCCCTCCCCAGCCCTTTCTCGTCTCCTGGGCCCCTCTGCTGCTTCTAGCCCTCACCTCGAGCCGCGCTGGCTGCCTCCCCACTGGCCTGGATGAACTCTGGCTGCCATACAGAAGGGCCGCCCCCCCTTGTGGTCCAGAGAGCTCGGCTCTCAGGCCTGTCTCCTCACCTGGGGCTCTGCAGGCCTCTGCAGTCACATCTCATGGGTAAACTTCTCTCCACTTCCCTCTCTACTAACCTCTGAGCTTAGAAAACAGGGCAATGGTCTTTGCCCTCTCCCTGCCTCCCAGGGCTGTGGCAAGGACAAACAGAGACCAGACACAGGGACAGTCCATCATCTTTGAGCCTCTCAAGCCCCCTCCTCCCTTTGTTAAAGGGGAAGCTTCACCAGCCCTGTCGAATCACAAAGGCGCCCAAACCCAGAACGCTGGGGGCCTCTGAAGGGACGATCTGGACCTACCCTGTTCTCCTAGATTTCCCCAAGCCCAAAACCATGAATCTAAAAGCAACCCAGATAGCCAAGGCCAGAGCTCGGTCCCCAGCTGCCTTTCTGGGCCAGCCTGCATCCTGGTTAAATTTGTCCCACTGTAGGAGAGGGTCACCAGAAAGGACTCTAATCGTTATGCCCTCCCTCGACCCATGGAGGTCACTCTGAACCAACCTGGCCTCCTCTCGCTAGCAGGGGGAGGTTGAGGAAATGGGAGAAAAGGAGCTCAAGCCTTCTGGGGGATGGGATGTCTTTAGTTCCTCACCTTCCAGCTCCCCAGCCTGTAGGTGTGACATTGCCCCCATCCCCTTCTAACCCCTGGCCCTCTGAGGTGGCTGACACCCTTCACTCTGAGGCATTCCACTGTTCTTGGGCCACCACCACCCAGGATGGGCTCTCAGAGCACAGAGGGGGACATCAAGGCTGGAGTGGAGGTGCCCTGATTGCCAGGTCTAGACCAAGATGCCCATCTCAGAGCTGTACGCCAGGGGTTCCTAACCGTATTGGCACAGGATACAATTTCTGGGAACCCCCCTTCTGGGCCCGTGCACTCCCCATGGGCTGCTTCCCTCTCCACAGTCCCCCAACCCACCCCCACCCCCACCCCCCGTCCCTCAGTGCTCTGCTGAGACACAGGGTAGGCAGAGGGCATAGCTGGGACCCACCTTCTTCTTGGGGAGCCCTCTGCCGTCCCCACTCTGGCAGAAGGCTTCTGCCCTCCACTGCTGGAGGGGACCAGCTCCTTTCTCCACCTGCCTGTATTCTGAGTTACTCCCCAGGAGAAAAGTGGCCTAGAGAGTAGGGGCAGGCCTTCTGTTCTCCTGCTCCCCCAGATTTTACAGCTGGTGTCTAGCTGCCCTAGTCCAGACCCACTGGACTTCCTTTTCCTCCTCCTGGCCCGCACCCCTCCCCCACGCAGCCCACAGCTCTTGGCTCATCTCCGCCCCCTCATCACCTCTTAGTTTCCGTTCCCCCCCCACTGCCTGCCCCTCCCTCTTCTCCACCCCAGCCTGGATTCATTATCTTTAATGGTCAGTAAGTGAGAAGCAGGAAGTGACAGCAAAACATTTCATTCTGACCCCCTTCTTACCTCCCTGCTAATGGAAGAACGGAGAGAGAGAGAGCAGGGGAAGAGAGAAAGAGAGAGAGAGAGAGAGAGGATGGATCATGAGTAGCAGGTCAGAACAGCTCAGAGAAGATGGAGAAGCACCTGCCAGAGGGGCTCGGCCAGGCAGTGCCGGAGAGAGGGCAGAGGACGAGAGAGCTTGGGGTCCAGCTGAGAGGCTGGGGGCAGCGAGGCTGCCCTCTGTGCAGGGGAGCAGAGGCTGGCAGGGCCCCGGGGCTAGCTGGGGGTGGCAGCCTTGCAGATAGCCACGTGGCCCTCTGGCAGGGTGGGAGGGGAGGACCGGCCGTCAGACGGCTTGTGCTCCCTAGGCAGGCCAGGGCAGGGCAGAGCTGGGAGAACAAACCGGACGGCTGGGAGCCTTGTGTGTTTATCTGCAAGGTTAGAGAATGGGCAGCTGCAGGAAGATGGGGAGAAGAGGGGGCACGGGATGGGATACCCACCCTGGGGGCTTGTCAGCTGCTGGGGCAGGAAGCTCCTCCGTGTAAAGGTGCCTCCTCCAGACACAGGTGTGTGGGGGGTGGGGGCCATGGGAAAAGAGGGAAGAAGCTGGGCTCCCCTGGGGCATCATGGTAGGCAGGCTCCTCCCTCCCTCTAAGTGGGGGCTCCTCCAGCTTGGGGTAGGGCTGGGAAAGGAGGTGTCTGTGTGTGAGAAGCTACATCCCTAGAGGCCTGGCAGAGGAGTGAGGGGTTCACTAGGGTGGGAGGGGAGCAATGGGGGAGGACTGGGGCCCTGTGGAGCTTATAGGGGCACTAAGTAGGGCCCCCACTTGGGAGCTTGGCAAGGACTAGCTGTGGCGGCTACCTCCCCAGCCTCTCCCTATGTGGCTTGGGAGGGCATCCCCCTCCCATGTGGGGAGTCTTCAGACACCTCTGCTGTCCCCCCAGGGAAATCCCCAAGGTGACCCAACCCTGCTCTCCCTCACTGGCTCCCACACGCACCCCTACGCCGTGGCCCGCTTTCCAAATGGACGGGCGGGTCTAGGGAGGAGCTCCCCACTCTCAGCTGCCCCCTGTCTCTGTTCTCCAACTGTCCCAAGAGGCAGCAGGGCGGGCAGCGTTCGAACCGGAAGTGGTCCCTAGGGCTGGACGTGAGGGGTGAGTCTCCGGAGGGACCCAAGCTCCCTCCTGTGGGGGACAGACACCCCACGGGGAAGGGACCGGTGGCTTCCCTGCTAGAGCATGTATTAGGGGCTCAGTGAGCAGTCTGCTGGGGAGGTGGTTTGGGGGGCTGTGAGCGGAGTCGCTATGGAGGCGTCATGGGCATCGTCTGCAGGTGTCAGTCTGGGAGCTCGGCCTCGGAGAGCACGCGGCCGGGGAATGGGCAGAAAGGGCTGTGGCTTAATTAGGCGCTGGAACAGTGGCATTACCCATGCTAGCAGTAACTTTTAATTGTATCTCTTGAAATTGGTAAAATGGTGAGTCGGGCTGGGGAGGCATTGATTAATACCTGAGAAGAGAAACAACAGAGACAGTGAGAAGAAGGACAAGCAGGGGCTCGGAACCACTCACCTGGGCGACCAGGCGTCCACTTACCTCCACCGTGCTCTCCACTGGCTTCTCCCCCAGCGCCGCTTCCCTTTTGGCTTTGAATGCAAAGAGCACAGGGCTCACTCTCTACCCAGCCCAATACAAATAAATTCCTGCCTTTCCCAGCCACTGCCCAACCCCCGCGCCCTGATACCAAGCATCCTTGCAGTTAGCCGGTGTGGACAGAAGACTCCGGGTACCGTGCCACTCCTGACTGGGACGCAGCTCCAGGGCAGTGGACCTGAAGGCAGAGTCCAATTCTGCCCCTTGTTGCTGTGTGACTTTGGGCATGCAGACTACAGGATCTGTGATGGTTTTTATGTGGGCAATGTTGAGTCTCGTTCACCCACGGTCAAAGCCTCCCCAACAGGGACAGTGAAAGTCAGTTTCACGGTGCCATTGGCTCTCAGAAACGCAGGGAGTCTCTGCTATTAACCTGTCCCTGACCAGCGCAGGCCCCTTGAGGGAGAGGCAGTGTTCCTTTTGTGTTCCTATCCCCGCTACTTAGCTCTGTGGTGCGTACGGGCTCTGAGGCCTGTACAGGGCCTGGCATGGGAAGTGTGGCTGTGTGAGCTCTACAGGGCATTCTGACTGGCGTGGCACAGCACCAGGAACCCTGCAGGCCTCCAGGGACAGTGTGGTGGCTTTCTCTGGCTCAGTCACTCCTGGCTGCCTCCCCGGCCCTCATCAGGCCTCCCACAGCCCCTTCGGGGAGCCCCTCTGACTGCTGTGTGCCCATGTGTGTATGTGTGTGTCTGTGCGTGTGCGCTCCCGCGTGCACAAGTTCCCTTGCTGTGTCCATCTCTCTGCTTTCTGTAGCACAAGAGGGAGCTATGCCATTGTTTGGGACCGAGGAGAACCCCAAGCAGGAGGTGACTGATGGACCAGGCCCTGGAGACAGGCATCCTGGACTGACGGGGGGTGCAGCTTCCAAAAGAGGCAGCTGGGCTGCAGAGTGGGGTGGGATGTCAAGTAATTAATCACAGCTGAGGCTTGGCTCCGGAATTTACACAGCTGTGCAAACAAGCAGTGACCCGAGTACTGTGACCTGATAGAAATGGAGGGGCTGGCTGGAAACTCAGGCCGGGTAGAGAATTATGAATGCGCGACGTCAGGCCAAACCCACATGCGGAAGATGACGTCACAGTGAGAATCCCCGTGCAGCTAAAGGAGCCTCAGGTCTTGCTTGGGAAAGGAACTGCGTCTCCAGAGTGACCGAGGCCTGTGATGCCGTCTGTCCCAGCATCGTGGTGTCATGGCTGTCACCGAGGGCTGGGGCCCAGCATGAAACCCACCAGAGTGTCTCGGCTCAAGCCGCGGTCTTGCTGGAACCCTGGTCTTCTAGTGCTTAGCAGGGGGCACACGGCAGGCACTTGATAAGTGTTTGTTAAATGTAAGAATAAATGGCTGAATTAATTAACCAGTGAACAGTTCTGGATGGTTTACTGGAGGTCTGTTGGGAGGGGAGTTCATTCTTACGCCATCTCGGCCTCTGATTTTTATTTGGGACCGCAGAGTGGGGGTGGCGGTGATACTTCTCCCTGTGGTGGGGGGGCCGTAAGGTGAAGGCCAAGAGGTAGAAAGTAGGAAGATGTCAGTGGCAGAAAGGAAGCAGGTGTAGAGAACATGGCCAGAGCTGATAACAAAATCTGAAACCGGCTTGAGTTGTCTGGAGTGAATAAGTCAATTTGAAGAAACCATTGGGGAAAATGGGTTTAAAGGTTTATCTGGATGTTGGGGTGGGCTGACTCTTCTGGCCTGGAGCACTTGTGGTTCATTAGGGAAAAGACTTGACTGGCAGACCAAGATTTCCAGACCCTTCTGCCATCCTCCTTACTGGGCTCCCATCATAGGCAGTAATTTTTCTCAAGCTGTTTCTCTTTATTACACCACCCACCCCCCAGAGAACCCCAGCAGTCCCCGGGGAGTCTGGATGCAGGGTGGGTGCGTGCATGGGAGGCTCCCCCACTGGGGCCAGGCGTCTGGGCTCTTGGCCCGACTTCTCTAGGGAGGATAGTGACATTTCACAGGGACGCAGGGCCTCAGGGCAGCATGTAAATGGACACGTTCCTCCCTCGTTGTCCTCCTCACTCCCACTACTAAGGCCCGTGAGATTAGCCTGGAGCTCTGAGCAGAAAGAAATGACCATGGGAATGAGCACTTCCCTCATCCCAATTCCCCAGGAGCCCAAGGCTGGGGGTGGAGAGTGGCCTCCCTGTGGGCCCAGGGCCATCACAGGCCTGGGGTTTGGGACTCCAGAGTGGAACCAGGGCTCACCTGTTGGCGATCCTTGCTTCGACTGCGGGTCCACCTGCGCCCCGCTGGACTTGAAGGAGAGCGTCTTTGCTCCCTGCTGCTTCTCCAGCTCCCCTAGAGGATGGAGAGGAACCCAACCTCAACCACAGTGAGATGGGAGAGGAGTGAGGAGAGAGCAGGGAGGGGGGCTGCTCCCTGACCCAGGATCTAACATGTGGCCCGAGTCTGGCACCCTCTTCACAGCAAGTTAGAGACCCACTAGAACCTCAGTTTCTTCCTCTGTCTGTGGGGATGCTAACGGCTGCTTGATTGTCATATAGGCAGCAGAAGAGGCGGAGAGGGCGGCAGGCAGTCTGAGTTTGAATCCTGGTTCTGGGACTTCTTAGCTGTGTGGCTATGGGCAACTTACTTAACCTCTCCATGCCTCACTCAAGGGGACAGCAGTGCTCACTTCCAAGTGTGGTTAAGCAGATTACAAGAGGAAATGCACCAAAGCCCTTTAGGAGGTGGCCCAGCTCATGGCAAGTGCTCAGTGAATATTAGCTTTTATGACAACATGGACGAATCACCTGGCACAGAGGACCTCAGTGACGGCTGGGGCCAGCCTGCGTCCTTTGCACCGGATGGGAAAGAGCCCGCCCAGCTGGCTGAGCTCCCCCAGAGAGGAGATTCCCCACCTGAGAATGTCGGTGCTCCTCAACCCGCAGGACATCCGCCTTGCCCTCAACCTTGATTCCTCTCACTACACTGTAAGCCTGGTCCAGACATGATTCAATCACTGCTTCAGGGTCTCTCTTCCAGGAGATAGAACTCAGGTTCCTTTTATTAAATCTGCTCTCCTGGGTCCCATTTTCTGTGTCCCTAGTTATCTATAACCCAGGGCCCTGGACTGCAAACCTCCAAGCCAGCACAGGTTGTCCTGACTGCCTGAATCACACCATCAGTCCATACTTCATACTTCTGCTGAGCGGAGGGTTGTCTCTCCCTGGAGAGGGGCTGTCTTGGCTTTGGAGAAATTAGCATCGTAATTATAAGCAGGGATTCCGAGGAACTTGGTGCAAATCTTGTTTTGTCACTGACTGTATGAACTTGGACAACTTCCTTCAGCTTGGTTCCTTATTTGTAAAATGAGGACAAGCCTCCCTGCCTCACGGGCAGTGGTGGCAAGGATCAGATAACAGAAGAGGGCCGGCACGCAGCCCAGCGCCGGGCATGGAATAAATGGTGGCTCTGCTGTTTCCATTTTCCTTTGTCTATTTCCTTCCCTCCCTGCCTCCCTGGCCCGTGCTTCATCTTTTCTTAGCTGTTGCTTCCCCTTCTCTGCATCTGAAGAGGAAGAGCCAGACGTGAGTGAGCCTCTCTCCCTGCTCCCCTGCCCTCTGGGCAGCAGGGAAGGACATTGCTCTTGACAGACTGATTCTGGCAATATCTACTCCTTTGTGCTTTGGGAGGGCTGGGTATGCTGCTCCCGGGCAGGTGGGGGCAAAGGGGCCTCTTCCAGCAACGCACTGTGCCTCCCCGGGGCGGGGCAGAGCCATCTGTAACGTTTCGACAATGACAGAAGTGACCTTTCAGGGTGTGTCCTTGAGAATGTTCAAGATCAGCAGCCAAGGTGGCGTGTCGGAGCCTCCGGTCCCGCTGCTGAGCTCAAGCATGCCAGCAGAGCACAGCAGCGGAATTTACACACCCCCACCTCCGAGCCCTACAGTCTGGGCTGGTGGGCTCCTCTTCCAACCTGACTGAGCTGTTTCCTTATGATATTATAAACGGAACCTCTTTTGTCAACGTTAGAGTAGAAAGTACACGAACCTCAGAAGCAGACCTAAATGCAAGTGCCACGTCTACTTCTAAGATGCCCGATGTTACACACGTCCCTAACTTCCCCGGAGGCTGGTCTGTAAATTGGGGACGAGCACCACCTTGCAGCATCACTGTGAACGCTATAGGCAAATTGCCCGGCACGTAGTAGGTGCTCCAAAAACGTGGATTAAAAAGCACCGGCCTGTCCCATTGCTGCCCTGCCCCCAAAGTCCCTCTGCTTTTCCTATTGCCTAATGGGTTTAAGTTGATTTAGAAGCACTTTCCAACAAACTGACCATAGAAGGCAGACCCGAAATCTATCTGCTCTTTTCGTTTCTGAATCCACGGTTGTTTGATTTCCCATGAAAGGCAGTCTGAAGCCAAGGGCGATGTCACAGCAGGAAAAGCTTGCGAGTGGGCACAGCTTGTGGGCCCTCGCTGCTCCCTTCCTCAACCACCAAGTTACCTGGCAAACCACCTTCCCCTCCAGAGAGGCCCATGGAGTTTCTAAAATGCCTGAATTGGAGCACTCAGGAATCCAGGCATTCCTTAGGGGAATCAAAAGACAACTCCTAGATGAGGGAGAGTCAGAAAACCAGGCAGGACCCTTCAAAAAGACCATATGGTGAAAAAATAAAGTCGGGGGACGATTCTAGATGAGAAGAGATGAACGAAATGAAGCAGACAGATGTAAGGTGTGAGCCAGACTGGATCCCGTGGTCTGTGTCTCCCCTGGGCACACAGACCATCGAGGCTGGCATGGCTGCCTCGCGAGGCTGGCATGGCTGCCTCGCTCGGCCGGCTCAGCAGCGCTGGTCAGACACAGCGGGTCTTCCGATCCCAGGGGTCCACACGTAGCCCCACAGCCTGATGGGTGTGCACACAGGTGTGCGCACTCTAGCGACCCCCAACTTCAATTGTGAAGAAACGGGAGCAGATGCAGTGAGCCTGGAGTGGGGCTCGGAAGACGGGAGGGGCCTCGGCTCATCCCACTGCATTCACTCCAGGGCGGGGCCAAGAGTCAGACTCCTGCCACAAGCAGCCTCCATTCCCTGCAGACGGGGAGCCCACCCGCCCCGCCGTGCGCCCCCCCCCCACCCATGGCCCTTACACTCTATCCGGATCTGCTCGAGCTCTGTCACCTCAGCGATGGACTCCTTCAGATCTTCCACAAACTTCTGCATCTCGTCCGAGCCCAGGGCACAGAAATGCAGCACTTGCTTCTTCTCAGAGCCCGAAAGTGGGGTCACCAGGGTGATGCCGTGAGAGTAGTCTGGAAAGGAGACCCCAGGCCCGTGTGGCCGTGAGCAACAGCAGGGGAGGCTAGAGGCAGCCCCGTGGGGAGAATGACCAGGGACTTTGGGACCCTTGTCCCCTCTCTCCTCCCTCCAGCCTCCAGCTTTCCCCTCCAAAACTCCCTCTGCCATGTCTCCGGGTCTGCGGGAGACTTACACTCGTTCTCAAAGAGATGGAACTGCATGCCCAGCAGGCCGACTGATTTGCAGAAGGTGTATGTGGAGGAGCTCTTCTTCTTTGGGCAAAGCTTCAGAATCTGTTCAGAGAGGGACAGAGACAAGCACTGACAGCGCACGTGTGTGTGTGCGCTCGGATGCACACACGCACGGGGCACTGGGGAACACACGAGTGCATACAAAGAAATGTGAACACGCTTGCACACTTGCATACTTAGGATACATTCACACACATTCACATGTTTCTATATACACACATGCATACACATTGCTATATATGTGTCCACACACATATACATGCGTGTATACACATGTATATAAATAAACACGATCTCAAAATATGGTGTTTTTTTAACTTGCTAAACTCCTCAGTGGCTCTTCCCACCACAGTTAGAAGAAGCCAGCCCACACTCCCTGCCTCTCCCCATCTTTTCCAGGCCTCACTCTCGCTTTATGCTGGGTCCTACTGTCCTCCTTTCCGTGGCCTGAATAGGGCAAGCTCAGTCCCCCTGCAGGCCCTTTGCACATGCTATCTCGGGGCCGCAACCCTCCCTGCAGCCTTTTGCATGGCTGGGTTACTCTCATTACTTACATCTCAACTCAGATGTGGCCTCCTTAGGAATCCCCTCCCTGAGTAGCCCAAGTAACAAACAGAAACAAACTGCACCAAATCCCCCCTCACCATTGCTTGCTTTCATCCCACCTTCTTCCCAATTTGATAATATCTTGTTAATTTCTTAGTTATTTCCTAACTATTTCCTAGTTATCTCCCTCCCCCAAGGAAAATGGAAACTTAGCCAGTTGCTCAATACACAAATGCTTCCTCAGTGCCCTTCCTCCAGCTGGGCCCTGGAGACACTGGAGCCACCAAAAGACAGAAATAACTACAGCATTCTGAAGGAGGTCCCCAGGGACAGGGCTGAGGCTGAGGAGGGGCCGCAGGGTGCCCCGGCCTGGCCAGTCCACTCACCACCAGCAGGTCGTTGAAGAGGAACACCTCCCTCTGATGCGCGGCCTGTTTCTGCAGCTTGTTCACATCTGTCACCTCGAAGAGACGGCTGCAGCAGACCAGGCGGCGGTGGGGCACAGACAGCACCTGGAGCAAGGGCGTGGCCATTGAAAAGAGCTTCCAGGTTGTTCAAATATGGCTGCCATCGACCCGTTTCCCTCTAAGACTTCTGTAGGGCCCCCGCACGACCCAGGCTGCCAGCTGCAGGGCTGTACCTCCATCCCTTTGTCCCCTGCACACCAAATCCTAGTGTGCCGGAGGGAGGGGATGGCGGGGAGGCCTTGGATCTGCCGTGTGTAACAGTCTACTGCAGCGGCACCCGCAGACCAGGCAGATGCTGAGACCTCAGCAATGGAGGTGCCTGGGGAGCTCAGTCAGTTCAGCGTCTGCCTTTGGCTCAGGTCATGATAGCGGGGTCCTGGGATAGAGTCCCACATTGGGCTCCCTGCTCAGTGGGGAGTCTGCTTCTCCCTCTCCCACTCCCCCTGCTTGTGCTCTCACTCTCTCTCAAACTAATAAATAAAATATAAAAAAAAAAGACCTCAGCAATCAAGGCTCTGGGCAAAAAGGGCCATCCCAGCCCAGTGCAGAGCTCAGATGACATCCCCATGCTGCTTCTGGGTCAGCAATTTAGGAGGAGAAAGTGGAAACAAATACCAGAACCCTCTCTACATCCTTTATATTTATGGCATGAACAGCCTCTGCTGATGTGTGAGTAGTAAACTATAGAGCATCATTACCAGCTTGGACCATATTGCCTGTGACATAGGTCATAACTGAGGGGCACCCGGTGGTTGGGACACCAGAGTCTAGAAGGCTTTTCAGCTCTTTCCTGCCTTCTGTTCAGTAGGACCATTCAGGAACACTCAGCATCCCGCCCTTCCTTAGTCTCCCCATCAGGCCATCCGGATGCTTCAACCCTAGATCACTGGCCAGTCTTTCCCAATACCTCACCTCAGGCCCTCCTGCTGTGGTGGCTGGTAGCCACGAGGAAATGAGGCTAGAGGAAACGGCAGGGGGTGCGGTGGGTGCCACATAGTAGGAATTCAATCACTATGAAGTGAGCAAATAATGTAAAAGTGTTTCAGAAAAGGAAGGAGGAGAATGGGAGGAGATGTCACACAGGAGACAGAAGCAGGTTCAATGTGGGGGGCTTGGCAGCCATGGGAGGGGAAGCGACCCCCATGGGGTGAGTGCTGTTCTGTGGGGGGCACTTACTGTCTTCATGCCCACGATGGACTTCTCCACCTTGGTGACATACGTGACGTGGTCCTCATTGGACTTGAGCTCCTTCTGCTGTATCCTTTCGTAGATGCCTACCACCAGCTCCCTGGGGATGTCGGCACCATCATCGACACCTACCAGCAATGGAGAGGGAAAGTAAGGTCAGGGAGGTAGCGGAGGGAGGGAGGGTGATATTAGAGACCAGGAGCCAGAGAGGGGAAACCCTACCAGACTGAGGCTCTTTAAGGGTGGCCTTGATTTTGCCCTGTCCCTGTTCCAAAGCCTTCAGTGACAAGTCCCTTTATCTACTGAATTAAGGACAGACTCCTGAGCCAGGCACCAGAATACTATAATATAACACACACTGCAGCCTCATATCCTGCTGTTCCATGATCAGAACCTCCATTCCCCGATCCCACCTCTTTCCCCATCCCCAAATACAGCCTCCATGCTCCTGCTCAGTTCCTTGCTTCTGTAGTTCTCTTATCCTCCGTGCATTTGTCTACCCCCACCCCGCTCCCTGTTCCCACCATGAGAGTCTCTTGACAGCTGATGTTCTAGCTTGTTCTCTCTTGGATCTCCTCCCTCTTGGACCCTCCGCACCCCTCCACACGGAGGCCTGGTGCCCCATGATTAGTTGCTGCATGTATGACACGATTCTTCCCTCACTGGGAGTGTGGGAAGTGGTGGTAGTTAGACATCAGGTGAAGAGAAGCGGAGGAGACCTTACATCCATCTCCTACTTCACAGTCATTACACTCTGGCAACAAAAAAATACTAGCACGAAATTGACCAGCCATGGAAATAAATTTCTTCAGGAGGTAGAAAGAGAGGCAATAAAAAATTTCTTCTTTCTACCTTTTCTAAAGCTTTTTTTTTTTAATGACTATATGTTTCTCTTACAAGAGAGAAAAGTGGAAAATAAAGCAACTTTGGCAAGTGTGCTCAAAGGAGATTTCCTAACTTAGTGAGAGGATATTATACCTTCTACAAGCAACTCTTTGTATCAACCTTGTTTCTTCCCTATCTGACCTTGGTTCTTCAAGTCAGGCACATTAGCCATGCAGCACCCCTGGGGACCTAAAAGGCATCAGGCTGGGGGCAAGAAAGAGCAGGGACCAAGACTGAACCCACAGAGGCTCCCAGCTGAAGACGGCAGGTCACACATCTCTGTTCCTCCTCAACATTCTGGTCAAAGGGAGGTTTTTTTAAAGAGGGCAGGGAAGAAACAATGGCACCACATGACCTGGGAAGTGGACTAATGAGCCGGACTGGCAAACCTGAGAGAGTGGAATGTGAAGCCAGCAGCAAGGTTAGAAGCCACTCCGTACACCACAGAACCACCAAAGGGCTCTGGAATGGTGGCAACAGGAATCCTTGAAAGTGGAGGTAAAGTCGGGCTGGACATAGGATCATAGCTCGATCGTCAGTCTAGAAATCATTTAGATCTCCCTTTCCCTTCTTCCACTCTGGCAGCCGACCAAGGGTTAGTCCTCTGCAAGAGGTGAGATAGGAACTCTGTGCGGGGGACGGGGGGAGACCCCAAGCCCAGCCAAAGGTGGGAGTCCGTGCTGAAAACTGGGGCATGGAGTTGATGTCTATGCATTAAGAGACCCTCTCAGTCCTATTGACCCAGAAGATCTCAGAATGTAGGCAGCCAGACTCATACCCTCTGGGCAACAGATCAGACGTTTCTCTTCTGAGAAATCAACAGGCAGAAGAGAAAAATCTAAAGATGCTGCTGTAGGGGTCCCTCAGTGAAGCAGCTCAACTAAAGCACCTAAATCACCCTATGAGAAAGACCACTGGTCAGCAGCTCCTGCCTATATATACATATATATTTATATGCATATATATATATTTAAAGATTGTATTTATTTGTTTGACAGACAGAGATCACAAGTAGGTGGAGAGGCAGGCAGAGAGAGAGGAGGAAGCAGGCTCCCTGCTGAGCAGAGAGCCAGATTCGGGGCTCGATCCCAGGACCCTGAGATCGTGATCTGAGCTGAAGGCAGAGGCTTAACCCACTGAGCCACCCAGGTGCCCCATACTTATAGTTTTTAATCAGCCTTTTAGCTCATTCTTAAATATGAGAGAACAACCAAGTTTCATCATGTATATATATAAAGTGTATAAAGCAAAAGAGAAAAAGGACAGGGAATCAGAAAAAGGAAGCCAGAAGAAATAGAGACAAGCAGGGAGAAACTGAACTAAATAAATACCATCAGAGACATGTAAGAAGATACCACATCTAAAAAACAAGAGTAAAATCCTAGAAAAGAGGAAGATTTTGAGAACAAAATGTTCTTGAAAATGAAAAATATGACAGGAAAGGTGAAAACCTTAGGAGAAGACTTGGAAGACATCTTCAAGAAAGTCCAACAGGGGGCACCTGAGTGGCTCAGTGGTTTGAGCATCTGCCTTCAGCTCAGGTCATGATCCCAGAGTGCCAGGATCGAGTCCCACATTGGGCTCCTTGCTCAGCTGGGAACCTGCTTCTCCCTTTCCTCCCAGCTCCTGCTCTCTCTCACTGTCTCTGTCTCAAGTAAATAAAATCTTAAAAAAAAAAAAAAGTCCAACAGGAAGACAAAGATGGCAAATAGAAAGCTGTAAAAATTAGAAGATCAAACTAGGAGATCTAACATCCTTATAATAGGAGTTCCAGAAAGCACAGAGAAAACGAAATGGGGAGATGATCAAATACTATATTTAAGAAAACTTCCGGGGCGCCTGGGTGGCTCAGTGGGTTAAGCCTCTGCCTTCGGCTCAGGTCATGATCCCAGGGTCCTGGGATCGAGCCCCACATCGGGCTCTCTGCTCAGCAGGGAGCCTGCTTCCTCCTCTCTCTGCCTGCCTCTCTGCCTACTTGTAATCTCTGTCTGTCAAATAAATAAATAAAATCTTAAAAAAAAAAAAAGAAAAGAAAACTTCCCAACAATTGGAGGACATATTTCTAGACTAAAGGATCAACCCAGTGCTAGCACAAGAGATGAGAAAAGAACCATAAAGAAACTCAGCAGTTTGAAGAGATATCTGCAACCCCAGGTCCACCGAGCATTACTTACAGTGGCCAAAATGTGGAAGAATTGAAAGATGAATCGATATAGAAGATGTAACATATATATATAAAATGGAATACTTGTCATAAAAGAGAATGAAATCTTGCCATTTATGACAGCATTGGTGGACCTAGAGGTTACTGTGCTAAGTGAAGCCAAGTCAGAAAGAGAAAGAAAAACACCATATGATTTCACTTATATGTGGGCTCTAAATATGAAACAAATGAGCACACAAAACAAAAATAGAAACAGACTCATAAATACAGAGAACACCTCCAGAGGGGAGGTGGGTTGGGGGTGGGCGAGATAGGTGAAGGGGATTAAGGGGTACAAACTTCCAGTTACAAATAAATTAAATCACAGGGATGTAATGTACAGCATAGGAAACAGAATCAATAACATTGTAGTAACTTTGTGTGGTGCCAGATGGTAACTAGACTGCTTTCGCAGTGTATAAAAATCACTCTGTTGTACACCTGAAACTAACAGGATGTCAGTTACACTTCAGTTTTTTAAAAAAGAACCAGAAGGAGGTGAAAAGTCATGAAAATTTAGAACACAAAGGACAAAGAGAAGAGCCTGTAAATTTTCAGAGAGAGAGAGAGAGAGAAATTAATATGCAAAAGGGGACAAACTGGAATGGCAGAGAAGCACCATCGTTAAAAGACAATGGAGTAGCGCCTGAAGAATTCTGAGTTCCCTGTTGCCAATCTGGAATTCTTTCCCCAGCCAAACTCCCAATCAAGAGTGAGGGTAGAAAAAGCTATATTCAGACACACAGGTTCTCGGAAAGTTTGCCCCCTGTGCCCCTTTTCTATGGAAGTGAATTAGAAATAAGCAAACCACTACTGGGTATTTACAACTAAAGATATAAGTGTAGTGATCCGAAGGGGCACGGGCACCCGAATGTTTATAGCAGCAATGTCCACAGTAGCCAGACTGTGGAAAAAACCTAGATGTCCATCAACAGATGAATGGATAAAGAAGATGTGGTATATATATACAATGGAATACTATGCAGCCATCAAAAGAAATGAAATCTTGCAATTTGCAATGAGATGGATGGAACTAGAGGGTATTTATGTTGAGCGAAATAAGTCAGTCAGAGAAAGACAATTATCATATGATCTCCCTGATATGAGGAATTTGAGAAGCAAAGTTGGGGGCTTGGGAGGTAGGGAAGGAAAAACAAGATGGGATCGGGAGGGAGACAAACCATAAGAGACTCTTAATCTCATAAAACAAACTGAGGGTTGCTGGGAGGAGGGGGGTAGTGAGAGGGTGGTTGGGGTTATGGACACTGGGGAGGGTATGTGCTATGGTGAGTGCTGTGAAGTGTGTAAACCTGACGATTCACAGACCTGTACCCCTGGGACTAATAATACATTATATGTTAATAAAAAATAAAAAAAAAAAAAAGAAATGAGCAAGCCATAAAATCTAGGATCTATGGACCGAACACAGACGCAAGGTGAAGGGAGGCCCCAGATGATGGAGGAGGGGATCCCAAACAGACTGGAGCAGCTAGAGGCTCTGGGAGGGAGACTCCAAGAAGAAGACCTCCCTGGGCTCAATGGGTTAAGAGGGACATGATACTTAGGATGGGGAATTTGGAGAGGAATCAGTAGCGTGTACCTAAAGAGCTAAGCAAAGGGAAGAACACAAGTGCTCACTTCACTCCAAGGAAAGCAGAAATAAAAAGACTTTGTAATCATGACATACTTCAAGACTCAGCTTTGGACTGTGTTTAGGTCTTAATAACATAAACGCAGTGTCGTCTTAGTGCGGCAGGCTGGGGATGGTGGATGAAAGAGAGCTAATCCTTGGATTCTGCAACAGGAGATGGCCGTGGTCCGAATGTTCGTGTCCCCTTTCCCCATGCATAGGTTGGAATCCTAAGCCTCAAAACGGATGGCATGAGGAGGTGGGGCCTTTAGAAAGTGTGGAAGTCATAAAGATAGAGTTCTCATAAGTGGGATTAGTGTCATTAAAAAAAAAACAACAACAAAGAGCTCCGCACCCCTTCCGCCATGTGAGCACACAGCTGGACGGGCCCAGCCAGAATCAGGAAGTGGGTGCTCACCAAACACCAACTTGGCCAGCGCCTTGATCTTGGGTGGCCTAGCGGGCAGAACAGTATGAAATAAATGTCTGTTATCATCTACCCAGTCTGTGATATTTTGTTACAGCAGCCTGAACCGATTAAGAGAGAAATTAATAATACTTAAAATTTAAAAAATGAACAAGTCTCATATAAAAAGAATAAAAGTATAAAAGGAACCAAAGTGTGTGTACTATTTAATCCCACCTGTAAGAAGTTCATGAACTGGCCCAGCTGGTCGCGGGGATGGCAGTTAGGAGAGTTGGCCCTCGGGCAGGGGTGCTGAATGGGACAGGACGGGAGAGGCTGTCCTGGGGTCAGGGAAATGATCTAGATCGTGAGCTGGCTGTGATCCCACACGTGTATATTCATACATTCAAGCATTCCTCAAGCCCTCAGATTTATACACCTTACAGTCCGCTTTTTTTTTTTTTAAGATTTTATTTATTTACTTGACAGACAGAGATCACGAGTAGGCAGAGCGACAGGCAGAGAGAGAGGAGGAAGCAGGCTCCCTGCTGAGCAGAGAGCCCGATGTGGGGCTCGATCCCAGGACCCTGAGATCCTGACCTGAGCCGAAGGCAGAGGCTTTAACCCACTGAGCCACCCAGGTGCCCCTACAGTCGGCTTTTATACTAATTAGAAAAAAGGCACAAGAAAAGAAGCAGAAGCATGTTGTTTAGCGCTATAGAAGACACACAATAAACAGCAAAACAAAATTGAGATTGGTTGCTTCTGAGGAAGGAGAGTGGTGACAGGGGTAGGGATGAACTTTGTAGCAAGCCTTGTGGAATTACTTGACTTCATTAAATTATGTGCATGTATGGCTTTTGATTTCTTAAATGCTAGAAAAGAAAAAAAACCAGTTGAGCACACATCCCGTCCTGCCAGCTTTGTTCTGTTCCCTGCCAGGGGCTGCACTGTGTCATTTAGGGAAGGACTTGGCTGGTGGCTGCATGACATTATCTGCAAGGCGGATGTAAGCAGACCTAAGACCTAAATGTCATTGTATGTTGTGCAGGGGAAGGGCTGGTATACCCCGGCACTGGCTGTGGTGCCGCACCTAGAGGTCAGCCCATGGAGGGCGTTCCGTGGAGGGCAAGGGGTACCGTCCAAGGTCTAGGACGGTGGCAATGGCTCCTGGAAACTGACCAGATGCCTGGCACTCAAGCAGCCTTCCCAGATTGCTGTGTGTGACCAAGACCAGACAGCAGCGTCCCCGTGCCCTTGGCTGCTGGGGTGACCATCTCCAGTGGACTCAGGCTCACAGAATTAAGGCTGAACAGATGGGGGTCCGAGCTGTGGTCTCACCCCTCCTACCCCTCCTCCTCACCTCGCAGGTTTCGGATAAAGTCCTCCAGCATCATCTTGCGGTCAGGCTTGATGTTGGGACTGTACATGTCGGTGTTGAGGAGGATAATGGCGAAGGCAAGAATGAAGATGGTGTCGGGGTTGTGGAATTGTTGCACCACCTCGGGGTTGCACATGCAATAGCGCTGGCTGTTGGGGGAACATGGAATGGGATGCCCAGTTACGTCCTCTCCCCCCAAATCCTCATCCCCCAGTCCCTGAGCTCCAGAGACTGGGGGCTGTTGGGGCCTGTAAGCTGGTTCCCCAAGGGCATCCGGTCCGTAATGGTGGTTGGCTTCCCTGTAGCCTGGTCCTCTTCTCCACTGAGAGGACGGGGCAGGTGTCGCACACCCGTGGAGCCCATCACCTTGCACAGACACGGGATGAGGGAGAAGCCCGCAGTCCACTTGGGGAGCCCGGCGCTACTCCAGCTTAGCGAGCTCAGGGGCTGAGGGCTCCTGTCCCTTTTCTTCCCTTCCCTCCATCCCACCCAGCCCACCACCCCCGCTGCCTCACCAGGAGTGCTTCTCCCCAACCCTGCACTAACCGCCCCCCCCCCCAGAATCTCCCGTCCCCCGTGACCCCAGGCATGTGTTCTGAGGGCTGGGGGAGGGGAGGGAGGCTACAGAAGGGGGTCCTACCTGAAGGCCTCTATGAGCCGCTCCACCTTCTGGGCCTCCCCTTGCACGCGGATGTGAGCCTGGAACTTCCGCAGGGCCTCGTCCAGCTCCATGCTGGAGAAGTCCATCTCGTCCACCACGCAGCTGGGGGCGGGGGAGGAGGGGAGGGGTCTTGAGGAGAGGTCGGCCCCTGAACCTCCCTCAACCCAAAGAAACTGAGGAGCAGTGTGCAAGGTGCACCTTCCCTACCCCCCTGGACAGCCCGCCCTGCTGGGGGCGGGGCTGGGGTCCCCGTGGCCAATCAGGAGGGGCCTCCTAGGCCAAATCGCCCCACCCTCGGGGGCTTTCCTTTGAAAACCCCCCAGAGGGCAGCTGGTGGTGGAAGCCTCTGGGTCTAACCCAGGGAGAGGCCACTCTTGATTTCTCAGCAGCGTGTTACCTCTTCCCTAGGTCCTCCCCAGGTGGCAGGTGAGCCCTGAGAGCAGCATCATGGGGCCCACATCCAAGTGACCCCCAGCCCAGCACAGTCGGGAGTTAGGGATTGTGCATGATTGACCCAGGCCACAAGGCTGGTCGGAGGAGGTGAACCGGTGCGGACCGGCAGTGAGGGGACCAGGAGCTAGAGCCCGGGAGGCAAGGGCAGGGCGGGGACGGGGATGGAGACAGAGAGACGCAGAGGATACAGAGTCTGGTGAGAAAGACAGGGAGGACAAAGACAGAGAGACAGAGAAGGCAAGAGAGACAGAAAAATAAGGGCAAGGAGATGAACAGGGAAGCAAGAAAGACCCACAAAACAGGGGAGAGACAGAGACAGAAGAGACAGAGACGGCGAGAGACAGGGAAAAAGACAGACAAAGAGAGGAAGGAGAGGAGAGAGAGAGGTGGAAAGTAACAGGGCATGGAGGTGGAGAACACCACAGACTGGACAGGGAGGCCTGGGTGTGTGTGGGGGGGGTGGGCTGCCCCACGCTGGCCAAACCCAGAGGACCCCAGGCTGGCCCCTGGTGCCCCGGCCAGGCGCCCAGCTGCTGCCCAGGACTTGCCCCATCAGTCTGTCCATCCCACTGCTGCGGGGCCTCTGAGGCCCTCTGCACTGTCTTTCCCAGAGCCTCTGTGCCTTCTGTCCCACCGCTCTGAGGGGGTGGGTGCCTCAGGCCTCTGAGGGGGTGGGAGGCCCCAGGCACCATGGCAGGGGGCGAGGGCAGCTGAAGGAGATAGTGGAGCAGCTGGGAGAAAGTGGGATCTGCTCGGCCAAGCACGATGGCCTAGTTTCCCGGCCTTCACTCAGGTGACCGGCAGCCCGCTCACTGGCTCGCTCGGGGCTGCGGCTGAGAGCTCCAGTAATGAGCCCAGAGCCCGAGACTCAGCCAGGTGGAAATGCCAGCCGCAGACTGGGAGTGCTGAGTAAATCGGCCACAGGCCACCCGGGAGGCGGGGGAAGGGGATGGGTAATGGGGGGGGCGGGGGGGGGGGGTGAGGGAGGACTTTGTGAGAGATCGCCTGGGCCGTGGGGTGGGGAGTCTACACCCCAGGTCCTCCAGGGCCCCTTGTAAGAATTGTGAGATGGCTTGGTAAAACGCAGACCCCTGAGGCCCATCCCAGATCTACCGGCTAGAATATGCGGAGGTGAGACCTGGCAATCAGCATTTTTCACAAGCTCTCCAGGCGATTCTTAAAAACCTGAAAATCAATGGCTGAACTGAGGGCCAGGGAAGGAGCGGGTCCAGCCCTTGTGGAGGCTTTTAGGAAAAGGCGAATCCAGAAACTCATGGGCCACCAGGCAGCAGCTCCCGGGAGCACACAGGTCCCCCGTCAGGCTGTCAGGGGCTGCTTTGCAGGGTGGTGGTGAGGGGACAATGGGAGGAGGAAGACACAGATGCAGAGCCCCTACGCACACACGCACGCACGCACACGCATGTGCGCACTTATTTCGCGCCTTCCTCCCGGGAGGATTGCCACCATGGGGCATCAGTGTTCGATGGGCTGATGGTGTCCTGGGGCTCTCAGATCCCGAGGGGAAAAAAATCTCAGTGTGTTCTGCCAAACCCCAGATGGCAGGGAAGAAGCTGTTCTGAATGGTGGTAGGGCATTACCATCCCCGAGAAGACAAATGCCTTCCTCTCTGGAGACTTGGGGTCCAAGCCAGGTAAGCGCTCAGGACGGCCCTCACTCTCTGAGAAAGACCCAGAAGCAGAGAGGGCCACAGTCAGCAGCGGCGTTCCTGGCTGGCGTTGGAATACAGAGCGGGCAATGACGGGCTGCTTCTCTCCCTCACCCCAGGGGACCACCGGGGGTCTTCCTGGTGGGGACTGTGCCGCCTGGGGCAGCTAGCTAGTCCAGGCTGTGTTCTCTCCTGACAAGCCTGCCCCAGTGGACCCTCACCTTAGAGCCTCGGCCATCCTGCAATCACCCAAACCTTTGTCCCTCCACTCAGCATGATGCTTTTTTCTCTCCCGAAGGGCCAGCTCAGCCTGCATGGCGACCTCCTCTGCCTCTCCTCTTCTCTCCCTCTTTCCCATGGTCTCTCTTATTTTGCTGGGTCTACTGTAAAATCACCCCTTCCCTATCCTTCTTTGCCACTCTGGAATCCCTGTGAGGTGCAGACTGACAGTTTTCCAAACCCATCCTGCTGCGTCCACCCAGGACAGCCCATGACTGTCTCTCCTCTTAGAGGATCTTTAAGGTCAAAACCATCACACATTTCTGCGTGGTCCTGTCTGGCGTATAATCTCCCCATTTTGCAGAAGGCAAAACTGAGACCACAAAGGGGCTTGCCCCATGCTTCCTGCTCCTGTGAGGCCTCTTCCCCCAGCAGGACCTCTCCACTCTAAGGGGGCGGGGGTCCAAGACCAGTGGGGGACATGGCCTCTTCACTCACATTTACTAAAGACTGTTCTTAGCTCAGAGCTCTGGCCTGAGGGCTGGTGGTGCTAATTTTTAAGTGGAGTCCAGATGAGGTGGACTCAGAGGCAGGAGGAGAGATTGAGACTGCCAGTTGAGACACATTCAGTCTGAGATGGTCTTGCCGGTAGTACCAACTTAGTGTCTACTAAATCATCCCCCTTAGTACCCCGAGTCTTCTCTTTCCTATTTCACAAATTAGGACCCTGCCTTGACTCTTCTTTGCCTCTCGTCGCTACCACTTCTCTCTACTCTTCTTCGGAGCCAAAATTCTGGAAGGTGTCCCTACCCATGCTGTCTGTACTTCCTCAATCCCATTCACTTTTCAACCCACTCCAGCCAAGCATCTACCCCAGCATTCCATTAAAACTTCTCTTGTCAAGGCCATGCTGGCTGCCTCGTTGCCATGTCCAATGGCACCAGCTTCTCATCCTACCAGCCTCTTGGTGGCATGGACATTGTTCATTGTTCCCTTCTTGAAACACTCCTCTCTCCCGCTCTCCTCACACCACCCTCCCCTTGGTTGACTCTTTCATCTCTGAGGGTGCCCCTCCTCCACCCAGAGCCTCCCTCCCTTGGCCTCCAACTTAGGGCCGGCCACCAGTCTCCCTTCTCCCTCTTAACACCTCTGTCGAGGTGGCCTCATCCATCACTGTGGCTCTGAATGTCCCCTGCCACCACTTGTACGTGTGTATCTGTTATGATGAATTCCCCCTTTCCATGTTATTATTCGTCACTAACTAGTTAATTTTCTTTTTGGTTGATTTGTATTTTTAATAAGAGACAACGTTGCTGAATCCAGGGGGGCCAAGTAAACAACCAACTGTGCATTTGATCGAAGCCAACCAACTTCTGAGTTCTCACTGTTGACCTCATTGGGGTGCTCTGGTCTGAATGGCAGTCAGAGCTGGTCCGGGCACACTCACAAGCCCACAGGCTGCGCTGGCATGTCTTGCAGGGAAGTCAGCCTGCACACACGTCATGTTTCAGTGGCTATTTAATATTTCAGCTTGTTCTCGGTAAATATTTGATAATACCTGGTTTGAGGGATTCTTCAGATCAAATGTTCCCGACCCCAGCATCTCCCTTCCCAAACTGAAAATATGCACATGTTTATTTGGTATAATTTCACAAATTACCCTAGAGAGCTTGAAGCACAAACAAATTCATATGCTAAGAGGGAGGGTTCTGAAATCTCAGCCGCTATGGAGGCTGTTCCTTGGATCAGCTACCCACCCCCACCCCGCACCTGCCTGGCCACGCCTCCCGGCCCCGCCTACTTCTCCCTTCCGTGGCCACTGCTTGAGCTCAGAGTCTCAACATTTCTCCCCAGGACTGTGCCTGCGATGGCCTCCTAACCAGCCTCCCTGCCTCCAAGTCATGTTCCAGAACAATCCTTCAAGGACACCCATTTGGTCCTGTCACTCACTCCTCTGCTTCTATTTTTTTCCCAAGCCTTCCCACATCCGTAGTCTGAAGCCCCAGTTTCGGGGCCAAGCAAACCCCAACTTCTGCCCAGCTTCTCCTGCCCCTTCCATATATTGGCTTCCCCTCCTGCAGTCTGGGTCTGAAGCCTGACACTTTTGTACACTCTGTCCTTCTTCCTGCTGCCCAGCCCCAACCTCAACGTCCCTGGTGAGCTGTCCATCTCTCCAGGAGTCCTCCTGGACCGCCCTGGCCTCCCGGACAGTCCTCTGTCTACCGCCGCCGTTGTCCCTTGTGCCGTAACATTTATCTGCCTGTCTTCGCACCCGGCTCCGCGCCCCTTCCAGCGGGAGCCTCTCACTCTCTGCGTGCCTGGCGTGCATATGAATTCAATAACCGTTTCTGGGATGAATGAATGCGTGAGTGAGAGACCAGCTGGGAGAATGAATGGGACCTGGAGCGTGTGCTCAGCTAGGGAGGGAGCCCAGTGGCCTGAGCCTCTGGGAGCTCTGCCCAGTGGCTCAGGATTGCTGGGCCTGCTTTGCCAAGATCATCTGGAGCTGCCCCCTAGACGGGGTAGAGCTGCCTAGGAAACGGCCCTGTGGATGCCAGACCGCAGGCAGTCAGTCAGGCAGTGTGGCGGGCACAGGCTTCCCACTGCCTTCAGCCGCAGCGCGAGCAAGTGAGTGACGAGAAGCCGGGCAAACTGGTGCCCATTAAGCCGCTTCCAGCAGAGCCTGCCTGCACCTGCCCAGGGTGGGGCCTCCGATCAGCGAGTGAGTGGATCATGAGAGTTGGAGCTTCTGCTCGGGCCTCCCTCCCTCTCTTTCCTGTGCAAGCCCCTCCCAGGGGCTGTGGGGAGCAGAAGCACAGATGTTCCCTGCATCTGTATAAACAGGTACAGCCTTGCAGAAAATGGTTTGTTAATACTGATCTGTGCATCAAAGCGGTTTGTGTTGCAAGGAGATGAAGCATCGTATACGACTGTGAGCAAAATGAATTTCGTCATCTCAACTTTTTTTTTTTTTTCTTTTACGATAGCAAGACTGTGTCTGGCAGACAAAGGAACTGACTGGGAGCTGAAAATAGGTAATGATAGCAGCAGGGATTTTTAATTGGCCAGAAGAGACAGCAGAGATCTGGAAGGTGAGGTTCGGGCTGAGCTCAGAAGAGGTGCGAGAGCGCAGCGCCCGCAGACAGCAGGGGGGGCCCTGGTGCTCGAGGCGGGGACTGAGTCTGGGCTCCAGGATTAGGATGGAAGATGAAACCGCCCACTGCCACGGGATGTAGGAACCTTGGTTTTATTTCTGCAGTTCTTGGCTCATACAATTCAATTAAAAATATCCCCATCCGCCAGAGAGTTATTTTTGTGAGGCAGAACTCATAACATGCCCAACAAAGGTCAAGGCTTTTTGGAAAAGTGTGATGTGGCTCAGAAAATAGAACAGAGGGAAGCTGATGCAGGAGGACCTGCCAGCATCCCTGGTGACGACATGGGGACAAAGAGAGTCTCATCTGGGAGGTCCTCAAAAGGGATGGCTGCCGGTCACACGTTGGGGACTCAGGAACCAAAAGAACGAAGTTGAAACAACCCGAATGAACTCAAAGCCAGTGTGGATGCTTGAGGGGGGGACTCTCCCTTCGCTAAGCCGGCCAGCATCCCCACTTGCCAGGGATTCTCCGACTTGAGTGTGCCTCCGAACCACCTGGCTGGCTGGTGAACCCACCGTTGCTGCCCTCGGAGTTCTGACTCCATGGGTCTGGGGTGGAGTCTGAGAATTGATATCTCTAACAGTTTTCCAGGTGATGCTGCTGCTGCTGCTGTTCCGGGGACCCCACTTTGAGAACCACTGCTCCAGGGTATTAAGAATGGGCAGCACGGGAAGTCAGGCCTTTGGTGTCAGACACCCTCGAGGCTGAATCTTGCTTCCATCATTAAGCCTCTCGGTTCAGGTCACCTAGACTCTCCATGCCTCATTTTTTTCCACCTATAGAATGGAGCTGACTCCTAGGACCTCTAGTGGACGGGTGGTTCTGAGTTTTAAAAGAGACCGTGTATGTAAAGCTACATAACAAAGCTTCAGAGATGAAGGTTTTCATTATGTACCTGGAGACCCAGCCTGAATTGACATACCAAGTGAGTAAGTGAATTTGAAGTCCCTTCTAGCATAGGGATTGAGACCCTTTCCACCATCAGCAGTTAACTCTGCCTGAAATTTCACCTCTAGATGTTCATTCACTAACTCTTAAAAATATCCACCTATCGGGGAGAGAGGAAACTTGATCCAGCTCAGACCCGAGATGTACGGATCCGTTTCTCAGTTTTGCTTTCTTCTCGGATGAGCAGAGCCAACAAACGTGGGTCAAGGGATGTAGGAGTACCTGATTTTGTTCAATTTGCCACTGGCCAGGGGACTAGTCATTTCTTCTCTCTGGGCCTCTCTTCCTGCTTGGGTGAAATGAGAGGGCTGGACAAGCAGGCCGTGTAAGGGGCCTTCCTGCACCGCATTTCACAACTGAGGTCATCTGGACCACACTTGCCTTGAGATGAGGCAGAGAGGAAGGATGGTGTCGGGCTATGGGCTCAGGTTGTAGACCCATTCTGCCTGCCTTCAGATCTCAGCCATTGGTTAGCTCTGTGACTGTGGGCAAATTACCTACCCTCTCTGTTCCTTGGTTCCTTCATTTGGCACAGATTAATAGCACTCACCTAACAGAGCTGCTGAGAGATGGGATGAGATTTTGCACGTATGGGTCTTAGCCCAGTGCCAGCTGGCACACAGTGAATGCGTGATATATGTGAGCTGTCACTGTTACATCTCACAGCCTACTCACTCACAGCTGACCCTCCTACAAGCCCCAGGGTAGTGTAATCCTAGGAAGCCCCTTCCCTAGAATCCTACTCCCTAGAAATCCCACTTAAAAGAGTGGCCAGGTGAAGGCACACCTGAATATCACACAGGGACTGAGAGAACATTCCAGAGCTAGGGCCCAAAATATCATGAAGGGACTGGATGGTAGATCTTTGTGTGAAAGTCCAACTTATACGCTAATGTGACCAAGCCAAAGGGAATCTCAACATTGGACTTGTTCACCCCACACTTAAAGTCCAGAGATCTCTACACACAGGAGTAAATGGGTCTAAAATGTTCATTACTCGTTATTGTTAAGGAAAATCTCTTGTCTGTCTGTGTACGTGTGTAATGGTGGGGTGGGGGGTCGGGGAAAGGGCACTGGAGAGGCGAGGGGTCAAGGCCATAAACCTAAAGGCTTCTCTTTTAGAAGAGACCCCCTTCCACAGAGCTGGAACAAATAATCCTAAAATTTATGGAACCAGAAAGGATTCCAAATAGCCAAAAGAATATTGAAAAAGAAAACCAAAGCTGGGGGCATCACAATGCTGGACTTCAAGCTCTATTACAAAGCTGTATCATCAAGACAGTATGGTACTGGCACAAAAACAGACACATACATCGATGAAACAGAATAGAGAGCCCAGAAATGGACCCTCATATCTATGGTCAACTAATATTTGAGAAAGTGGAAAAGGATATCCAATGGAAAAAAGTCTCTTCGATACATGGTGTTGGGAAATTGGACATGCAGAAGAATGAAACTGGACCATTTCCTTTCACCACACACAAAAATAGACTAAAAATGGATGAAAGACCCAAACGTGAGTCAAGAATCCACCAAAATCCTAGAGAAGAACACAAGCAGCAACCGCTTTGACTTCAGCCACAGCAACTTCTTGATAGACATATCTCCAAAGGCAAGGGAAACAAAAGCAAAAATGAACTATTGGGACTTCATCAAGGTAAAAAGCTTTTGCACAGCAAAGGAAACAGTCAACAAAACCAAAAGATAACTGAAAGAATGGGAGAAGATATTCGTAAATGTCTTAACAGATAAAGGGCTAGCATCCAAAATCTATAAAGAACTTAGCAAAGTCAACACCCAAAGAAAAATAATCCAATCAAGAAATGGGCAGAGGACATGAACAGACATTTCTCCAAAGAAGACATACAAATGACCAACAGACACATGAAAAAATGCTCAACATCATGTGACATCAGGGAAATAGAAATCAAAACCACAATGAGATGTCACCTCACACCGGTCAGAATGGTTCATGTTAACAAGTCAGGAAATGACAGATGTTGGCGAGATAGTGGAGAAAGGGGAACCCTCCTACACTGTTGGCGGGAATGCAAGCTGGTGCAGCTGCTCTGGAAAACAGTGTGGAGGTTCCTCTAAAAGTTAAAAATAGAGCTACCCTACGACCCAGCAATTGTACTACTACCCAAAGATACAAATGTAGTGACCCAAAGAGGCACCTGCACCCCAATGTTTATAGCAGCAATGTCCACAACAGCCAAAGTGTGTAAAGAGCCCAGATGTCCACCGACAGATGAACAGATAAAGATGTGGTATAAATAAATAAACACACACACACACACACACACACACACACAATGGATGAATATAACTCATCCATCAAAAAAATGAAATCTCGTCATTTGCAATGACGTGGATGGAACTAGAGGGTATTATGCTAAGTGAAATAAGTCAATCAGAGAAAGACAATTATATGATTTCATTCATATGTGGAATCTAAGAAACAAAACAGATCACTGAGGAAGGGAAGAAAAAATAAAACGAGGAGATCAGAAGGGAGAAAAACCATAAGAGACTCTTAATCTCAGGAAACAAACGGAGGGCTGCTGGAGGGGTGGTGGGTGGAGGGATGGGGTAACTGGGCGATGGGCATTAAGGAGGGCACGTGATGTAGAGAGCACTGGGTGTCACATGTGACTGATGAGTCACTGAGCTCTAGCTCCAAAACGAATAATACACCATATGCTAATTAACTTAATTTAAATAAAATACAATTAAATTAAAAGAAAAAAGAAGAGACCCTGTCCTTCCATCCTGCTGGGTGATGGCAGTGTCAAGTTTTTAAAGCAGTGGAAATAAACACAGAGTCTATCCCGGCCTGCCCCGGGCCTCTTTCCACCCTCCTGCAGACCTATAAGGGTCAGCCTGGGCCCCAGCCTGCTCTCTCCTTCCTGGTGGAATTCCCCAGAAACAAAGTAACCATTCTGAGGTTACCCATGGCAGAGTGGGCAGGACATTCTCAAATAATTTCTTCCTAACCACTAAAGGCTAGCACCTCCCAGCCTGTTGAGTTGGACAG
Organism: Enhydra lutris kenyoni; assembly: GCF_002288905.1. NCBI lineage: Eukaryota > Metazoa > Chordata > Mammalia > Carnivora > Mustelidae > Enhydra > Enhydra lutris. The sequence goes on from NW_019154153.1 coordinate 3,671,723, forward strand.
GCAATCTGTCTTCATTTCTGAATGTCCCCTCAGAAGAACAAATCTGTTACACTCTGGCCAACACATTTCCAAGGAAATGAAATAATGCGATCTGACTAAAATGTCAAATTCTAATATTGAACAAGAAACGGAGTAGACGCAGCGAGAGAAGGAACATCCAGGAAACCCTTCTGGCAATTCAGCCCAAAAGCTGCCCTCCGTGCACTTCCACGGAAATGACAGATACCCACACCCGCCCTGCGTCTGTGATTCCCCTCAGAAAAGATCACCCAGCCCAGAAAAGAGCCTGCTCACAGCCAGCATGGAACGCTCCCCTCCTCCACTGGCCTTCAAACTGCTGAGGCGAACATTTCAGAAGGGAAATAGAGCAGAGCCAGATTTCCCAGCCATGTGAAAACTGAGAGGGAGAAGCTTCCAGTGCCCCAGGATCCTAACCCCAGCTGATGTCTGGCTCCTCAGGCCAGGCCGCCAGGGCCCCTCTCACCTCAGCACCAGAGAAGATTTCCTCAGAGTGCAGGATGGTCCCCAAATGAGCTCCCCTCCCTCCCCAGCAAGCTCCAGCAAGTTCTTGCTGTCTGGGGAGTGGACCTGATCTCCAACCAGACCTGAGGCGTCTGAGGGATCCCCCCACCGGGCCGGGGCCAGGCTGGGGAGGCGTCTACCGTCCTGTGCTTTCAAGTGAGAAAGATAATAATGGAAATAGCTAATATTTGTAAAGAACTGACTAAGCCTCAGTCACTGAAGTAAGCACTTTACATGCGTTTTAAAAAACTGTAATTTGCATGACGTGGGTCCTATTGTCCCCATTTGACAAGCGAGGCAACAGGCCCTTTTCTCCTTTATAAAAACCAAACCCTTCCCAGGTAAACAGTGGAATGGACATGGCCTCTGGAGCTCAGGATGCCTCCTACTATTATTCAATACACCCTGATTAAATACATTTCTTCTTGGAACGGATCTGCTATGGAATCAGGGATGAAGAGATCAGCTTCCTAGAGCAGCAAGGGCCAGATTCCGGAGGCGACGTCACGGAATCCATGGCGCTCAGACGTAGGCCAGCAGCTGAGGTGGATTCTGCTTGGCCCCTTCTATCTTCCTTTTCTCCACAGGCCCGTGGGCGGTAGGGGTCAGGGTCCCGCCCCATCCCCTCCCGTCCCACCCTCTCCCCTTCCTGTCCAGCTACATCTCAGAGAGTGCTGTGGCCGGGGCTGTCTCAGTCTCCAAGGGGATGGGTGATTTATGTCCTTTTATTCAGCAAGCAGCTTTGTACAGAACGGACGAGACATGCTGAATGTCACCAGGTGGGGGCAGGGACACTGTGCAGAATCCCAATGAAGCCTTTTCGGCCTGGGCAAAATGGCACTGGTGACTTTGTTATTGTGTGTGTTCTCTGGTGGGCGTAAGGAAGAGGCAGCAGATGCCCAGAGGTGGCGGGAGAGCTGGCTTGAGTGGCAGGGAACCCCCCTGAACCCCAGCATCTGGCTCCCCTGTGAGTGCCTGCCCCCTTCCTGCCTCCCATCTCCCACTGACACCCTACAGGAGACAAGCCAGGCAGGCGGCAACTCGGACTTGGGTGAAGAGGGTCCCTTTGGTGCTGTTTCTGTGCAGAGGCTGGGTGTGCCGGCGAATAAAGCACAAGGGTCCAAGCACCCACTGGGGCGGAGGGGGCTCAGCTCTGCACTCCACTCTCCTGACACCCCTAGGCCTGCGGGAGGTTCCCTGTCTCCCTTTCCATCCTCCTCTGCTCATCTCTCCCACTGACACCAGGGTCTGTGAGTTCCCCTGAGGCCACGGCCACGCCTGCTCCTCCCTGCCCCCATCCTGTACTCGCAGGAATGCCCAGCGCAGCCTCATTCCCAGCCCGGAGCAGGCACTGCTGTTTGTGGCAGGAACCGTGAGCTCCTGGCTCTGGAGCCCACGGACTGCTCTGGGATGCCCCGGGATGCCCCGGTGGTCTGACAAAGCATGGCCTTGACCTTTAGGGTGAACGATTCTGCAACCATCCCAGTGTGCGATGATGACACCGAGGAATACGTAAGATCTCAGAGTCACAGGAGTTGAAGGGACCTTGGAGATGGCACAGCCCAACCCTCTCCCTCGCTTTCCAGGTAAGGAAACCGAGGCCCAGAGGAGACCTCCCAGCACGAGAGGAGCAGAGCCAGGGTTCAGAGCGGGCCAGGTCAGGAACAGCTCTCTCTTGCCACCACACTGCTCCCTCATCCCTAGCCTGCTCCCCACCTCAGCTGCCAGCCTGGTCCCAGGCTCCCAGCGGCGCCCCTCCCCACCGGGGCTGCCTGTCTCCAGCCCACACACTCGGTCTCCCAGGGAGGATGGCAATTAGTTAGCATTGTGCTGCCGGGCGCCCGCACCACCGGGGCTGCCGGAAAACTGCGTGTTCCCAGTGCGCCAGGTCACCGTGGACCTAGCAGGTCAGAATTTCAGGGCCAGGCCACATGGCGACTGGAGATGGCAGAGGAGACTGGGGAGGTCAGGGCTGGGAGTGAAGCAGGAAGCCCCCACCCCCAGCAGAGCAACAAAGCAGGGCCCCCCAGGGGCGCGGGGAGCCAGGAGAATGAAGTGTTGAGAATGAAGTGTTGAGGAGAGCACACGCCCACTCACCCTCCCACGGAAACAGGGCGGTGGCGGGGGCGGGGGTGTGTGGAACAGGGACAAAAGCAAATGAAAAGGCCAGAGAGATGAGCTAGATGGAGGGAAAGCCTATGCGGAAGGAGACAGAGAAAACTTGATCTTTCTCCTCTTTCTATCATTTCCTCAGGGCATCCCTTCAGGGCACCCTACCCAGCAGGGCTGATGCTGAGGAGAAAGTGGGGTGGCGAGGGAGAGGGAGAAGAAAGGAAGAGGAAGGAAGCACACTTATCCATTCATTTTCCTCTGCAAGACCCTCAGAGCATCTTAAGCACTAGTGGGGGAGGGTCTGATTGTTCAAATAGGGGGGGACTGAGTTCCGTCAACTAAGGGGCGAAATCCTGGGATTTCAAGGTCCCTCAGATGTGTCCAAGCCCCTGCTCTTCGGACTGTACTCAGTTAGACTGAGTGGATTCAGGAACGTGACAGGGATTCCAGAGGACAACGGGACGACCCCTCATAATCCAGCCCCCTCCAGTCCACGGGCAGGGAACCATAGGCCCCCAGGGTAGGGACTTGTCCAAAGACACAGCACCAAGACTACTGCGTAAACAGAAGCCAGGTCTCCAAGCTCCTGCTCCAGGCACAGTGACCGTCTTGCCAGTCAGGCTGCTCCCAAACCCTCAGGCAGGAGCCCCCTGTCCCTCCTACAGCAGCCCCTTGCTGCTCCAAGAGCAAGACGAAAGGGAGAGATTGTTTCAGAACCCCCGAGAAACACATCGGCTGACTTCCCAGGGAGAAAGCAGGAGAGAGGTGGGGCGGCTTCCAACAGCACGGTGACCTTCGAGAAGGGGGTCTGGAGCAGCCTTCATAGGGCCTCACCCTCTCTCTCTGCCAGGGGCAAGGTGGCTTCGAGGCCCCAAGGATGCCACCCCAGACGCGGCGGCTCTCACCTGCCCACGCCTCCGCGTGAACAGAGCCAAGAGCACTAGCGAAGCCAAGCCCCCATCCTGCCCACATCTGTTGATCTTGGTGGTAAATGTATGTTTATGGAATCACTGCATTTTCTTGCTCTAAAACCCTTCCATCTAACTCCCTTTTCCTGACTTGTGTTTGCCTCCACCAATATGAAACTGAGCCCACACGGGGAGCAAGCCAGCCAGTGGGGGCTCAGGGGCTGGGCAGACAGCAGCAAGGTGGTGGGCTGAGGGTCTGTTCACCAGGCAGAGATAGCCCCCGTGTAGACCCAGGCCTCCTCTCTGGCCCTAGAGGGTAGCAGGGAGGGAGGCCTTTTCGTCTCCTTCGACCATTTCTATACCCCTGGTGCTTTCAGTGGGACCCAGCCCAGAGCCCGCTCAGTAAATTCCCCCCAGGAGGGGGAAACAGAGGCTGGTCAAGATACAGCGACGGTCCCAGACTCCAGGGGTCCTGTTCCCTCCCCTGTGTCCTGTGGGACCCTGGGCCACGCGTGGCAAGAGGGGCACTCACTCCAGCACATCGCGGTTGAACTGCTTCTTGCTGTTGCCTAGGAACTCCCCGATCATCTGCCGGCTGAGGCCCTTGCGCTGGAGCAGGAAGTGGGCCACTCCGATGGGGGTGTCGGGGATGAAGCCTCGGGAGATCAGGAACTGGATGCCTTTGTCTGGGTTTCTGGGGGTGGGATTGGAGGTGGGAAGAAGTAGAGAGTGAGCCAAGGCTATCCACGACTTCTTTCCTCCCTTTCTTCCAGCCCAGGGAAGCCACAGAAGTGCTTCCCAGAAGTTTCTGGGAAGAATTCCACCGAAAAGCCAGGATTCCTTCCGCTGCAGACGGGCTCCCTATCCCAGGGGCTTCGCCTAGGAACCTCGTCTTCCTGAACACCCCCACCCCCCACCCCAATACACACACAAGGAGTGAAGACAGCACAGGGAGAGAAGGAGTTAGAGAGGTCTGGCCAGATGAAGAGAATTCCAGAGCAAGTGGAGAGGTTTCTTTTTGTCTTCCCTGAAAGGCCCGGAGGCTTGCCACGAAGGCCCTTCCTCCCTGTCTGTGTTCTGTCCTCTGTACGCAGTACTCGCCCCAGAAGCAGGGCTCTGGGGAGCAGAGGGGAGCTCTCCTACCGCACTGGCCACAGGGGACACAAGAATCCTGCCCTCCATCATTCACTTTCTCAGGCTCGAGTCTCTACGTGTGGATGTGGGTGCTGTGTTTTTAGGCAAATGTGCTCACAGTATGGCCTGCAAATCCATGCTGTTCCCTGAAATGTATCTGACTGGTTCAGGAAAAGCTAAGTACAGAAACAGAGGGCAAGCGTTTAGAACATTTTATAGCACTCTGACATTTTTGGGATAACCAAGCATGTGATTGTTTTTCTAGCAACTCATTTTTATTGCATTTCACAAAAGTATCAGCCACCACTTAGTGGGTAAAAACCCAGACTGGTCCTTTACTACAGAGAGTTTGAGAACCACTGTCTTGAGGGATCCCAGGGTCTGCATGAGTGTGAGCGCACAACTCGCCTTACTTGTGTGAGCCTGCTTCTTTTCCGTAAAATGGCATAATAAGGCCATCTCTAGATATTGTTAGGAAGTTTGCAGATGTTTTATATAAGGTGAGCCGGGAATAGTAGCTGTTCCTCCCTGGAATAGAAGTTTCTGGAGACCAGGGGATGTGTCCTACTCATCTCCATGGTCAACGGTGCCCGAGGTTCAATAAGTAACAGTTGAGTGAATAAGTGAACGGACACGTGGCTGGGAGAGATGTTCAATTTCCTGGCTCAGGGCTCTGAAGGAAGGGGTGAATGGAGGGTGGAGATGGGATTTCCACGGGAGGGCTGCATGTATACTGCTGGCCCCCGCTCTCTACATTCTAGTTGCAAGGTCAGTTCTGGCTGGGGCTCTGGCTGGGGACTTTGAACCAAAACCCTTGTTCATTTTTCTGCTTTCCTTCTCCTGTTCTCTTCTGTGCCACCTCTGCGACCTTGTCGCCCCCTTTTATCCCCGTCCTTCTCCTGCCTTTTACCTAGATTCCTTATGCTAGGTCTCTTCTTTCTCACCCATCCAGGCCCTCCCTTGCCTTTCCTCGTTTTCCTCCTTGCTCTCTTCTTGACATCATCCCCCTGAGACGATGCTGTTTCCCTGGCTCCGGGTCTGCCTGAAGGATTTCGGCTCAATCCTCATACGACCTGGACTATTACTTAATACTGCATTTTCTTTTCAATTCCCTCGCTTTCCAAGCCCTAGTAAGCAGGAATAGTACTGAAAGCATGGGCTTGATGTGTTGTTTTGTCCCTAATCCTGAACATAAATTTGTTAACCATTAAAAAGAAAACATGCATCCCTACCCAGCACCTCGAGGAGCAGGTACGGCACAAATGTCACCAGGCAGGGTGCTGGGATGATGCGGGAAATCAACCCGTACCCTGTTCACCTGTCATTGTAGCCCCTGCCCCTTACCCACAGACCAAGAGCTTCCCGGGTCGCCCCAGAGCTCCCCAGTCGGTGCTCACTCACATGTTGAAAAGGTTGAGGCCGATGCGGTAGAGCCGTTTGCGCAGGGTGTCGGTGGAGAGCGTGGGCGACTTGCAGCTGGCGGGGTTCTCGCAGTGGTAGCGTGGCAGGCTCAGGATCATGGCCTGCAGGGCCTCCTTGGAGGCTGAGGCCGACGCTTCCGAGCCCGACTTGGCCGACTTGGTGGACGTGCTGCTGCTGCTCAGGGGCTCCGAGTTGTCGCCGGCCTCGGCCTCAGTCCCTTTCCCCACCTCCCCGGTCCCCTCCTCCGCTGCCTCTGCCTCCGCTGCCACTGCGGCCCCCTCCGCCACCGCCTCCACTGCAGTCCCAGGCGGGTGGGTGCTCGGGGTCCCGCTGGCTCCGGCCTCTGAGCCCGTGTTTTCGGCGGGCGCGTCCCCCTGAGCCGCGGTTGTGGCCGCCGAGGCCTCCTGCCCCGGGGTCTCTCCGTGCTCGGCTTTGCCCGCCGCGGGCTCCGCCGGGGTCTGGGCGGTCTGCGTGCCCAGACAGTTGGCCACCGACAGAGCCGTGGCGGAGGAGACAGAGATGTTCTGGTTGGCGATCTGCACGGTGACGTCCCGGAAAGCCATCATGAGGGTGCTGCCGTGGCCCTGGGGCAGGCCGGCGGCCTCGGCGGTCTCTTCCCCAGGCGCGGGCGCGGGGCGGGCACTGCCGAGCTCCCGCATCTCGGCCTCTGGGCCTGGCGGCCCCGCGCCCGCGTGCAGGGCCTGGTGGAGCTGGTAGGCGCCGCTCTCCTGCAGGGAGCACATGGTCTTGAGGCTCCAGGTGCTGAGCGCGTCGTCGATGGACTTGGCCAGGGACTGCACCTGCTCGGTGAAGGAGTCCTCCAGCTCGGTGAGCGTGCCCGCGAAGGTGGGCGGCAGGGAGGGCGAGCGCACCAGCGGCAGCCCCATGAGGCCGTAGCCCTCCATGAGCGCCTTCTCGGCCGCCAGGCTCTCAGCCGTGGGCGCGCGGACTTTGCGCAGGGAGATCCGTCGCGGCAGGCGGCTCTCCAGGAGCGAGTTGCGGATCTTCTCGAAGTTCTTGCTGAGCTGGTACTGGCGGAAGGCGGTTTGGATGGTGCAAGCGGCGCGCCGGGACACGAGGTGGCCCCCGTACTTGTGTTCTAGCATTTCAATCTGCGGTAAGAACAGAGAAGAGGAAGAGTGCGGTGAGGCCTGGGGCGGGGGCGGGGGGGGGGGGGGGGGGGGGGGGGGGGACTAAAGGGCAGAGTCTGAAACTCCAGCATGTCACGGCCTGGGATACCAGATCCTCGTCAAGATTCCTAGATGTGTAGGATGTAGGACTGGCTTCCCAGCGGTTGGCGATTTTCGGGGTGGGGTGGCGGGCAGAGGTCAGGGCGTTGCATTTGGGGATCAGATAGCTGCTGTTGCAGTGTTTGTTTTAAAACGTTCATATCAGGGGCGCCTGGGTGGCTCAGTGGGTTGGAGCCTCTGCCTTCGGCTCGGGTCATGATCTCGGAGTCCTGGGATCGAGCCCCACATCGGGCTCTCTGCTCGGCGGGGAGCCTGCTTCCTCCTCTCTCTCTGCCTGCCTCTCTGCCTACTTGTGGTCTCTGTCTGTCAAATAAATAAATAAAATTTTAAAAAAATAAAAAATAAAACGTTCATATCAGAGATCTGTATGGAAGTCCTTATGGGTGAAATACACGGGATCTTGAGTTTGTATTAAAATACTCCATCAAAAAAACTGGAACCGTTAGAGGAAACAATATTAACAAAAATTGTTGGAACTGGGGGTGGTTATCTGAAAGTTTACTACACTATTCTTTCTACTTGTGTGCACATTTAAAACAATAACAAATTAAAAATTAAACAGGAATGCTTTAAAAAATGCTGCTCCTCCCGTTCACCTTTCTTCCTCATCACTGCATTGCAGAAATTTCTGACCCTGGGATCATCATAAGGGGATGATTGGGGATTGATCAACGTGTTCCTGATAACCAGCCCAAGGGCTGGCACGTAGTAGATGCTCAATAAATGTGAATTTAATATATGGAGGACAGAGGAGTGGGTGGACGGATATTTCAAGAATGGGAGTCCCTCCAGGCTACCATGCTCCATAATTTGGGCCACCTCTGTTCCCAACAACAGGAGCTGTACAATCAGGGCGGGGCTGGGTGGGGCTGGTGGGCACGTGTTACCTCATGTGGGCAGTGTGAACCCAGGAAAACTTGTGACAAGGGACCTGTGTGTCTTCTAGGCCCTTACTCGCCTCCTTCCAGCTCTGTCCTCCTGCTGTGGCTGTTTCTCCCCATCACGTGGCAATGCTCTCACTCTTTCTCCCTTATCGAAACCTCTTAGGAAAGAACCAAAGAGACTTTCCCCCTGTGGCCAATAACCTTTAGCCACATTGGCTCACCAGCCGCTGGGTTCCCTTCCTGTGGGTGCCCCCTTACCCCCGGACCAACAGAGGCACACTTCTAGCCCAGGAAATCTGACAGGCACAACCCCAACCCCCAGGGACGATCCCGGGTAAAATGGCATGACCTCAATCCTGTCTTCGGTTCTTCCGTCTTGCCATTCAGGGCCCTTCCCCATCCCCAGACCTAGTGGCCTTATGCTTTCTATCTTCCTCAGTCTGGCTGTCCACTCTGAAGATAGGGGGGACACTGAATCTCACTAAGATTTGAGTGACCAGTAGGTATCCTAAGTTCAGCTGCTTGAGATTCCAAGGCTGAGGCCCTTAGTCACAGCTGCCTGCTGTTCTCTGCCACATGGTAGTTTGGCCCTTTGAAGCCAGCAGGAGAGTGACTCTGATGCTTCACCTTCTTTTAAAGGGTTCACCTGATTCGGTCAAGCCGCCCGGGATGATTTTCCTTTGATTCGCTTAAGGTCAACTGAGTGGTAACCTAATCACAGGAGGGATACCCTATTATGCCCTCTAGTCCCAAGGCACTTCCCATGGAAGGGAATTATGATGTGAGCACCAGGGGGGCGGGAATCTCGGGCTGTCTGAGTTCTGTCTCCCGGAACGTTCGGACAGTTGCCTACAGGGTTTCATCATGTACCCAGGATCTCCAGAGAAAGAGAAACTCCCGATATCTCAGAGGCATTTCGTTGTTGCTTTCACAGAAATCATGTCAGAGGGGAGAGATAACTGTGGCTCAGCTCAGTGTCGCCGCAGAACTCTGGCAGGTTCCCTGAGGTCTGGAATGGCCAATAGGCCTTAACGAGGAAGGAGAGCCCTCCAAGGTGCAAACTGAGGGGAGGTGACCACTTAATTGTCTCTTTCTGTCAATTTCTGTCTAGGGGACCAGGAGAAACAGACACCAGGCAGAAATTCTTACTTCTTTCCAACCTGGCCTACTCATGCTTTGAGGGAAACCCTAGGCCCAAGAGCATTCTCTTTAGGTTATGAGATGCTATTGGCAACAGAAGGAAGGTATGAAATCCCATTGCCTGAAATGCTTCCAGAATGGGAAAGATGTCCATTCCCCTAGCACGGTATCATCCTACCTGGAGACAGAAGCCTGAGCTAAGCCTAGGAGACTTCTACCAGCCAGTGTCCTAGTGTCACCCAAGCAGAGAAGAAAACCAGATTTTGAATATCTTGAATCTATTCCCATCAAGTTCTCCACTAGACTGTAAGCCCCACGAATGCAGAGACTCTGCCATGTTCACTCCTTTATCCCCAGTGCTTAGAGAGTGCCCAGCACACAGTAGGACTTCAGTGGATATTTATTGAATACATTAAAGAATTAATTGCAAAGTTATCTTTGTAACTCTCAAAAACCCCCCTAACCTAACCCATAACTTTCTTCTCCTGGAACTGATGTATTTCACTTGCATTTCCGAACTCTACTGTGTCACTGGCTCCTTTCCCCCTGCCTACAGACCCTCCCAGATCTCCCCAGGCTAAAACATAACTCCTCTTGACTTCACTGCTCTGGGGCACTGGCCCAGTCTCTTTTTTTCTGTTTGCCACCAGACCTCTTGGAAGACTAGTCTATACCCTCTGTCTCCTTCCATGAACAAGTACCGAACAGCCAACCCAACCCTGTATGCGCTGACTCCCCAGGGTCTACCTCCTGCTCCTACCAGTCTTCTAAATTGACTCTCAGGAAGGTCACCAGAGACCTTTAATCATGAAACCTGATGGTCCATCCTCCACTCTCCTCCTCCCCCTTTTCCACAGTTCTTGGTATTTTTATCACCTTGAGACTCTGTCCTCAGCTCTCACGACCCAGTCTACCTTGGTCAGCCTGCTCCCATAGCCCTTTCATCCTATGTTCTGACCGCGAAACCCCTATGAATGTCAGTTACGAGTCCCACATGGGCCATCTTCCACTCTGCAGACATATTTGAGCCCTTCAGGACATTCCGTGACTGCCATGTTGGACGTCGTCAGAGCAGCCTCTGGTAACTGATAATTAGGCACTAATTAAGAGGGAAGCTGTCTCAGGCAGAGCCTTTGTGGCAACATCTACAGGCTAATGTCTTCTCACCTCTTATGTGAGACCCTTGTTTCCTATCATAACTTCACTCTACTTTAATGGACTGATGAACAAGCCTTAGGAGAGACACTCAGGCCCAGATCTGCTTCTTCCCTGCGGGTTGACCTTGAGCTAGTTTCCTAACATCTCTGATTCTCCACTTTCTTATCTGTTAAATGAAACTAATCCTGCTTACCCTGTACCTTGTTATGAGAGTTGAATGGTTTCGTATAGCGCTTGGCACATAATAGGTATACAGTAAGTGGTAACTATTTGATGACAATGATGATGATGGGAATGACTCTCAAATTTCCATTCCTAGGCTTGATCCTAGACTTGCATTTCCAACAACCCACGGATCCCCCTGTACACCTATACAAAGCCACTGTCTTCCCCCACCTCCCTAAACCAGCTCTCGATGACTTCTTTTTTTGCATACAGAGCCTTGGCTGTTACATTCTCCAGGCTGGGAAACTTGCATTTGACCATGGGTTCTCCTTCACCCCGGCCTCTGCGTTTGTCAGCCTCAAAGCCTTTATTCCACGCACCCCCACTCCAATACCTTTTGGATCAACCTGACCCGACTGTTGCCATGTGAGGCTGTCTTTGGCTCCCCACTTGGACCCTTTGGCTCCCACTTGGAGCCTCCCCACTGCCTCCCTGCTTCTTTTTTTTTTTTTTTAAGATTTTATTTATTTATCTGTCAGAGAGAGAGAGGGAGAGCGAGCAAGCACAGGCAGACAGAATGGCAGGCAGAGGCAGAGGGAGAAGCAGGTTCCCTGACCAGCAAGGAGCCTGATGTGGGACTCGATCCAGGACGCTGGGATCATGACCTGAGCCGAAGGCAGCTGCTTAACCAACTGAGCCACCCAGGCGTCCCTGCCTCCCTGCTTCTTGATCACACCTACCATCCGCCCTACATTACCCTGATCAAGGGTCTTGAAGAGCCGATGTGAACACAGGCTTTGCACTGCTTGAGAGCATCACCCAAAATAAGTATAAGTGTTTCCTGCTGGCCTTCCGACCCTGAGCAATCTGGCCTCAGCCTCCCTCCCATCTTCTACTCCTACGCCAAGCCTGTGTATACACTGGCTGGACTCCTGCGCTTCCCCCAGCCCACGCTAGGCTTTCCTGCCCTGAGCATTTGCTCAGCCTTGTCACTCAGTCTGCAATATTCTTCCCTTTCTTCGAGACCTGCCTCCACTGTGCTTCCTCTGTGAAGCCTTCTCAGTCCCCCAACCCGACGGGGAGCTCCCCATTTCAGATGCCCATGGAGAACGTTGTTTCTTACTTCTCTCTGACACTCAGTTCTCTCCACTCATCTTTGGGATATTTATTTAACCCACCCTTCTCTCCACCTCACCACCCCAACTCGAATGGAGCAGAAGTTATTCGAGCCCTCTGATCCATGCCCAGCACCCAGCACAGAGCCTGGCAAGGAGCAACTGCTCACTCTGGTGTTTGAATTCAATTGTTGGATCTTCTCCATTTGTTCCAGCGCATTTAACACAACCATCTACCATTTATTCCAGCCTTGTGCCTGCTGCAACCCCAGCCTACGCTGTCCCCCACTGTTTCTTTCCCGTCCTTTGTAGCCCACCCTCTGTAGCCCCACAAACTGTACCTTACAGACAGGATAGTATTTATGTCTCTACATTCCTAGGGCCCAGCATCGAGCCAGAGCCATGGCTGGGGCTTAATAAATGTTCACAGACAGGAACTAAACTGAACTCTCTCCTATATCCCAGGGAAAATAAAAATCTAGGCTCTCTTCCGGATCTGGGCTTGGAGTCAAATGCCGCATGCTCCCCTTTCCCTCCACTATCTCGCCCCCAACCAGGGCTTGGGAACTTGACAGTGTCCCAGATCAGCTCTGTCTACCCGACCAGGTCCTCCCAAGTGCCCTAACGCTTTTCTTTTCTTAATCAGGGCCAGATTAGAGAGCTAAGAGAGATGGACACGGGGGTGGGGGGAAGTGGGCTGTGGACCCAGGGAGGGAAGGTCTCTGGGCCCACTGGCCTAAGAGCAGCTCAGCTCACTTCTCTCTAAACCCCATGAATCATGGGTAATTGTAGCCTCGCCTCCTCCCAAGAGAGCAATCTCTCAGCTTCTGCCGGGAGAAGCAGTGGAGGGGGGCTCGGGGGGCTCTGTCTGTCTAATGAGCCTCTCAGTGTTAATTAGAACATGCTCCCTCTTTTCAGGTTGCTGCCGCAGCCAGGCCCGAGGAGGGCTGCAGAGAGAGGGCCGCCAAGTCAGGCTGGGGGAGGAAGAGCAGCTAGCTGGGGGGTGGCAGTGCTGGGGAAGGAGGGAGCCAGCCCGGGGTGGGGGGTGGCTTTCACATGTGAGAGAGGATTTCCTCTGATCCAAGATTTCCCAGCTGAGAATGTTTAAGCATTACGTGGAATGAGCCTGCAGAACTTGGCAAGGGAAGGCTTCCAGGAGGCTTAGGAGCAGACAGTCAGGGCGGGAGTGGGGGGGAGCTCAGAGATGCTAATTGCGGCCCCCAGGGGAAGCTGGCCTGCGCCTGGCACCTGGCGGGATGTGACCCCTGTGTCTTCCCTGTGTGCCCACCTCCCTGTCCGCTGTCCAAAACACCGAAAGTCCTCGACACAACAGGGCACTGAGGCCTGCCTAGGAGTAAGGATGCTCTTGGAAACCCTCTCCCGGCCCCATCCAGCTAGGGTTGGGGGCTACTAATAACTCTGCTCCTCCTCGGTCACAGAGACTGCCTCAGGGAGAGCTGCTGCTGTGGGGAGCCTGCTTTGAACCCCAGGTTGGGCTCCTCGCTGTCGCCAGTGCTCCCACAGCATGCCGTCCACCGCTTCCTTGGAACCTACCCCTTTGCTGCTCTTGTGAAAGACTTGGGATAAAATCAAGGACTGTGAGCCCCAGTCTTGGCTGGACCGCGGACACACACTTAGGGACATGTCCTTGGGTGAGTTACTTGTTACGGCTAAACCTCAGTCCCCTCATTCCTCAAATGGGGGTAGCAGTCGTCCCTAGCTCACCGAGATAGCCAGCAGATCTGGGGAGATAATGCATAAGAAATGCTTAGCACCTTGTCTGGCCCAGATTAGGGCTGTTAGTGCTACTTAGTACCCGCTACATGTCAGCGCCCACCACTGGAGTGAGCTCCCTGAGCCCTGGAACTGCGTCTTTTGCAGCGCGGTGGCCCAGGCCTTGCACATAGCAGCTGTGCGATAGTGCTCCCTGAATTGGATGCAGGTGGACAGAAGGACTACCCTTGACTGGCATTGCCTTCACCGTCATCTGTAGGCTGGCCCCTGATGCTGTCCAGGGCCATGGTGGGACTCTCATCTTCAGAGGAGGAACAAGCCTTAGATATTCCAGAATAACCTCTTGTTTCTTCCATGAGGAAACTGAGAACAGAGAGTTGGAAACATAATCAACCACCTCTCCCCTTGAGAGGGTGATCACCTCCCGGATGAGGCTGGACCCCGAGGCTCAGGTAGGGGAGATCGCTTGTAGAAAGGACTGCTGTCCAAAAAAGAAAACATGACTTCCACCCAAGACCTGACGTGGGGTCAAGGCCTGGCTGCTACGGACCACCGCCACATGGTCCCCTGGCTTGGATGGCAAGAGACCCATGCCATTTGGACATCCCACGCCGGCTCCAACAGGGTCCTCCTCAGCAGAGGCACACAGCAGGATCCGAACTCCCTCAAGAGCATAGATGAATGTGGAACTCACTCGGCTGCCCTATGCATCTTCCCCACACCACTTTCCTAAAGGACCCCCTGAAAGGACCTGCATGTTCTTTGTCCCCAGAGGTTGTAACCCCAAGGACCACTGTGAGATAAAGCAACAGAGCTGAGGGCGGAGGGAACGGAGGACAGGAGAAGCCAGACTGGAGGACCTCCCCACTGTGTGAGTATGGGGGGAGGCCCTGGGGGCTGGAAGGCAGGGATGCCAGAGGGCGGACTCATTCTTTCTTTTGTTCATTCATTCGTTCGTTCTTTCATTCATTCATTTGTTTGTTCTTTCACTCATGTGTTCCTCCAGTGTGAAGCATGTCTTAGGCACCAGGGACTGTGCGGGGTGCCGGAAGCAAAGGTGGGCAAGAGCTGCGTATCATCTAACGCACAGCTCTGAGGAGTGCTCACTCCCCACAGAGACTACAAAGGTGTTCTGTGCACAGTCTGCTCGACTCCGTGACAGCCCTGAGAATGGCACAGTCCCTGCCTTTATGGGTGGGACAGCTCTCAGGTGGCACAGAGTCATCGGTGGGGCACTCCGTGAAGGCACACAGCCAGGCTCAGGGATACTGAGATGCGGAGTATGAGCAGAGATCTCCCCAGTGACGTGTGCTGGAGGGACAAGTGGGGAATACTCCCAGCAAAGGATATAAAATCTGTCAAGGCCCGGAGGCAAACGACAGCACAGAGGTCTGGAGCAAGGCAAGTGGGAATGGCTGAAACCCCACTTGGGAGCGGGGCAGGAGATGGGGTTGTGTCTGGTGGTAGGAGACCTTGGAGAAGTCTTTGTCCTGCACACGGAGAGGAGCCATGCAAGGCTTTCAGACAGATACCGTGATCAGATGTGCTCTCCAAGAGGGCTCAGTGGCAGCGTGGAGATCAGTTTGGAGGAAGCACAGCTCCAAGTAGGGGAACGTGAGGCACCCCCCAGGGGCTCAGGCGGGAGATGATGGTGGCCTGCCCTGGGGTGGGGGTGGTGGGGTTGGCAGGGGAGGGTGGGAATTGGGGAAATAGTTAAGATGTAGCAGCAGTGGAGGCTGGGTTGGAGGACAGAGAAGCCACAGAAACTGCCTAGGATTCTGGACTGGCCGATGGAGCAAGACTAGCAGTTGGTGGGCTAGGGAGATAATGACTGTCCAAGATCCTTCCAGTCCGAGTGCTACAGTATTTGTGCCACTGGTGGGACTGACAGAATCAGAATACCACATCCTAGATCTCAAAGAAACCCAAAGCAGGGTCAGGTCCTGGCCCCAGGTCTCATGCCCCTCTCCCTCTTTAGCTCACTTCGTATTTTCCCCCTTTCATCCCTGAGCATCTTCTTCATGCCAGGCACTGTGTCAGGCACTGGGGATATAATGATGAATAATAAGTCATGCGTCCTGCCTTCAAGGAGTGGCCAAGTCAACAGGGAATGAGGATATAGGGCTGAAGGGCTATGACTGGGAAAGGCTGGGTGTGGGAGGGTCACAGAGACAGGACATCCAACACAGGCTTGGGAGGGCAGGGAAAGCTGCCAGGAGGAGGAAGGAGAACCACAATTCTGTCTCAAAGTAAAATAAAGAGTAATTGAGGCCAAGTGCCAAGTGAGGAGGGGAGCATGAATGTTAGCTGTAGAGGCAGAGGGAACAGCACGTACAAAGCCCCAAAGAGATAGGAGGCAATGGAGGCCCAGAGAAGTTAAGCAGCTTACCGGAGGTCACACAGTTCATTTGCAGAAGAGACAAAAGTTGAGTTCAGTCTCTTATGAATGTGTGCCACATTTTTAATCACTTTTCTCTAGCCCCTCACTTTTTGCCCTCTTCCTACCTCCCTCCAGTCTATGCTTGACCCAGACAGATACTCAATCCAGAGGAGTGGGCTGTTGCCCGAGGCTGGGTTCGCTCAGCACAAAGGCTCCTGTCACACCCTCTGCCAACCATCCCACACCTTTCCCACCCCACTCCTGTTGGCCCAACATGCAGAACCGTCTATCAGAATGATGTCCACTATAAAAAGGTCCATGATACTGATCAGAGCAACTCTCCATATGCCATCGTCGCTCAGAATTAAACTAATTCTCCCGCCCAAGTTGAAGCACAGGTTTCCCTTAGTTTTATTGGCCCGATACTCCTTAAAATGAACTACACTCTCTTTGGGGGCCAGTAGGGACCATTTTCTTCTTGTTACCTCACTCTCGTGTTGCTTTTCACACCATAGTTATCCAAATATTATCCATTCAATGAGCTCTTACTATGTCCAAGACACTCTGCTAGGTGCTGGGGGAATGGCATGAAGATGGATGAGAGATGGTCTCTGTCCTCAAGGAGTACAGTCATGTGGAACCGAGAAGACGTCTTCTCTGGGCCAACTGACCACCCACATCATACTGTAGTGTTCCAGATGGACTGTCTGCCAACCCCTGCCTGGGCATTCCCAGTAACACAAACTCACTACCTCACAAGCAAGGCCTTCTATATTTTTAACAGCTCTAATTGTTAATTGAGCTAAAAGCTTCCTTTCCTGTAGCTTTCTTACATTAGTACCACTATTTTTGCCTGGAATGATAGAAAATATATCTAATCCCTTTTTCACATGCCAGCTCTTCCATATTTAAAACTTGTTTTCGTGTCTACAATTTCTCCATATGAATCTAGTCAATCCTCTTTTCCTTCTTAGGAGAACCTTAGAATCCTCGGCATTCTTACTTGCTTCTTAAACACAGCCCCAAGAATCAAGGACGGGCTCCAGATGGGCCCTGACCAGGAACCAGTGTGGGGCTCTAGCCAGCAGCTTCCTTATCCAGGGGGCTTTATCTACTCTTCTGTGCAGGCTGCTGGACTCACTTTGGCACCTGATTTCCTGGTTATTGACTCCTTTTGAGCTTACAATCAATGGAAGCCCTAAGGTCTCTCTCCCAGGACCAAGCCTGCCCATCTTGTACGAAAGCTGTGGGCTTTTCAAAGCTAAGAGAACTTTAGATGTTTTTCCCTATTTCATTTAGACTTTTTCATTTAAATCTTTATGTCTGGATAAGATTTTTACAAAATCTTGGATTCTGTCACCGAGGTATTTGCTGTCCCCTTTCAGCTTTGTGTCATCAGAAATTAGTGCCTGGTCAAAACCAGTTAAACAGAACAGGACCAAGGACAGCACACCGCTCACCTCTCCCAGGAATTGGCCTTGATCGAAAAACCAACTTTGTTTTTTAAGAATTCTGTTTGAAAAGAACCAACTTGACTATATTGTCATCTACTCTGCTTCCTGTCTTGCCCACATATCGATCATGGGGGATTTTTAAAATACTTTGCTGACAGCCAGATGTTCCACCTACAGCTGACCTTGATGCAGAAGGAAAGAAGTGAGGTTGGTATGGCCTGGCTCAGTCTTAGTGATCTTCCTACTAGCTTTCCTTCCCAAGACTGACTTTGCCCATTGAGTTAAAGGATGTTTCTTTAGAACCTACACACTGTAGAGCTAGAAGGGACCTTGGAGATGATTCAAGGTCTAATGCCCAATTTTGCTGATGAAGAAACCAGTGCCCAGAGTGCATAACTGGCATTCCCAAGTCACAGAGTTAACTAGAGCAAGACCAAGGATTGGATCCTATGTCTCTGGCTCCAAGTTCAATGCTCTTTCTTAATAATATCTAGTCATGGGGCACCTGGGTGGCTCGGTGGGTTAAGCCCCTGCCTTCGGCTCAGGTCATGATCTCAGGGTCCTGGGATCGAGCCCTACATTGGGCTCTCTGCTCAGCAGGGAGCCTGCTTCCCCCTCTCTCTCTGCCTGCCTCTCTGCCTACTTGTGATCTCTCTCTCTGCCAAATAAATAAATAAAATCTTAAAAAAAAAACCAATATCTAGTCATGATGTTTTTCTCTAAGCATATGCACATAAGTACACACACACACACACACACACACACACACACACACAGAGGATTTGTTCTCCAGTAGGGGAGCTTTGGTTAATCTAGGGAATCCTCAATCTCCTTGGAGGAGACCATTCTCTTGGCACCTCATTTTAACCTGTGTGTGCCTACACACGGGGCTTGTCCTTTGCATGGACACGTAAGCGAGGCTCTCTCTTCTTCCCCAGAGAACAGTGGGCCACCTGTCTCAAGGTCTGGGGGTGGGGCAATTTAAGCTTCTGGCTCACGGTGAGAGGAACAGAGCCCTGAACACAGTACTGAGGGGACTGGCATTGCAAAGGTGTGACCCCTGCCATGGAGAGGCTGATTCCTGACAAACTGGGCTCCAGGGAAGGGCCGAAGACAGCTCCATCTGGGAGAAGTCATGGGAAAAGAAGTGTGCCTACAGCAGAGGTGGGCCCAAGTGGGGAGATCTCTGGTACCCTGGATAGCCCCCGAAGGCAGGGCCCCCTCACCACCCTTCCCGCCCCCCTCGGAGGCCCTGGGTACCTGTTTATTCTTTAGGTCAAGGGAGAGCTCGTAATCGGAGGCGTTAGGGGCGTGGGAGCAGAGCGCCGTCGCCAGGGCAGGCTGCTGCCGGCCGGGGGAGGCCACGCGGTGGGAGCCAGCCCTCGGGGAGGCACCCCCCGCCCCCGGCCGCTCCTCCTCCTGCTGCAGCTCCTGGGCTTGAGCCTTCGGGGCATGGGCACTGGGTCTGCCGGCTGCCACCGCCGCCGCTGCCACCACGGAGTCCTCCATGCCCCCACCGGCCTGGGTGCAGGAGCCATCACTGTGAACAAAAGGCAACGGTGCTCGGTTGGGGGAGAGCGGGACAGGGTGCATGTGGGTGCGGGGGTGAGGAGAGAGACTGGGCGCTCCGGCCTGGCCTTTGGGGCACTGATGGGCCTTTCTGGCGGTGGGGACTCGTGGGGGTGCCTCCTGCCATCGCCTCTAGGGAGGGGCTGCCTTGGCAGGGGAGAGCTGCAGGCAAGGAAAGAGAACCTACATTTGAGAAGGGTAGCCCAGGAAGAGGGAAGAAGCAGCGGTGCTTAGAAACAGTATGGCACAGTGGGGAAGAGCAGACCCCCTGGGCTGGGATCTGGACTCTGACTTAACAGCTGTGTGAACCTCAATAGGCTACTCGACCTCATTGTACCTGTTTCCCCATCTATAAAATGGGCACAATAATAGTACCTACCTCATAGGGATGTTGGAAGGTTTGAGTTAGTTAAAGTTCTTAGAACAGTGCCTGACTCATGGTCCCTCGTATATATCAGTGTTAAGGATTATCATTATCAGTCATCTAGCTCCCAGACCAGTGGCTTAAGCAGCTGGAAAGAAGCTGGTTTACACTGAAACTGCTCCATCTTTACACTGTCCCAGCAGCTGTTGGGGAAGGAATGATCCTTACAGGCATGATCTGGGCATGAAGCCCCTCTGGGCTGGGTGGACAGACGTCAGCTCTTTGGAGCTGGGGCTATGAAGAGGAGGGTGCTTGCCCTGCAGGGTCTGGGGCAGCAACTGTATTTGGCTCCTGGCCCCTCCTTCCTTCCCATGGAAATACCAGCAGGCTGGGCCGTAGCTGCTGTCCACCTCCCTGCTCGAAGCAGGCTAGAGCCCCCATACCCAGCCCATCCTGGAGAACTAGCACCCTCAGGTCATCCCCCTCCCTGACCAGTCTGCAGGTCCTGCCCCTCCCTCAAGACCAAGTGCGAAGCCCCCTGTCCATGAAGCCTTTCCAGGTGACTCTAGCTGTAACCGCTTCCTCTGTAAGCACACTAGGAGCTATGCTTAGCGAGTCCCTTCCTGGTCCACAGGAGGAGAGCATTATGGCTACAGCATGGGTTCAAATTCAAGCTCTACCACCATCCGGCCTCAGTTCAGTTGCTTTTCCTCTGGGCCCCTCTCTGGTTTTCTCCTCTGTCTAGTGGAGCTACGCTTGCCTACTCTATGAGGTTATGGTGAGGGGGAAAGGAGTCAGTATGTGTAAGCTGTTTAGCACACTGCCTGGCACAGAGTCATTGCTCAGTAAGTATTAATTCTTATTTCCCCTGTCCATCCTGCCCTAGAGGCCAGGGCCTGTAGTCCGGTTTATCCCTGCTCCCCACTCAGTGCTGGGCAAGTGGTGGATGCTCAGTTCACGCCTGATGATGACTGACCTGCAGGGAGGGCAAGGGCCATAGAGATGGCCCCTACAGCGGACAGAGATAGAAGATCAGGACTGGAAGGGACCCTGAGGCCCTCTAGTCCAGCCCTCCAATCTCCCTTTTTTACAGATGAGAAGCAGGGGCTCAAGAAGTGGGGTGACCCTGGTCTGAGAGCCAGGCGACCTTAGGGCTTTCTTCTTCTAAGGCTTTGCCTCCACGTAAGGTGCCAGAGAAGAGACCTCTTCCTGTTGCTTCCACCCAACTTTGGAGTCTCTGGTACTAGAATAACCACAGGTGGGTGAAAAATCCTGTCGCTCCATCTCCATCTCTCCTCCCAGCACTCCTCGGCCTCATCGCCTCCATAAAGGAGAACTCTTTGGCTGGCCCTAGCCACAAGGAGCCTCAAATCCGCTAAGGAAACCGTCCTTGTGCAATTTTCTTTGCTCCATCATTTCTTGTATGGCCATTAATCAAGGTGCATAGCTGAATGGGCTCCAGAAGTCTGATAAGTCTTTTTCACCGGTATCACCAAGAAATTCTTTCTAAGAACTGACTTCAACTCCTGTCGCAGGACTTCCCTATTCTTTCCACAGGGCACACAGAAATAGCCCTTCCTTTTCCTATCACAACCGGCCTCCAGGGGGCACCGTTCAGTCTCATCCGTCTCTCCTACAGACTGTCCTTGGTCCTCATGCCCAAGCCTTTTCACCCGAAAAGGTTTTCCAGACTCTTTAGAGAACTGATAGCTACTAGGGGCTACAAACGCCTTTAAAAGGAGCCCTTCACTTTCTTTTATTGCTGGAGTGAATAAACCTTGAGAAGAGGTTCTGGGGAGCTGAGGCCCCCAAGTAGCAGTACTCAGCAGATGGTAATGGAGGCAGGAGGATAAACCCCCCGGGTTCCTCCTCCCTTGAGGAATAACCCAAGGCACATTCCACACCATCTCCCAGAGATGCCCAGCAGTCAAAGCAGTGATGAACATGTATTGGCTTCCTTCTCATCATTCCCCACTCCTACATTGGCGCTTCTTGGAGTCACCTGTCCCAAATAAACTACTTGTGTTAAACCAAAAGAAATGTTTAAAAATAGCCTTTTTTATGGTCTACCCCTCTGGGTATAGACGGACTCCACGGCCTTCTCCTGAACTCATTCATAGGACCTGGGAATTAAGGAGACCCCTTACTGTCATCTCCAGCACATACACATGCATGCATTTGTATACACACATGTGCGCGCACACACACACACTCACACACACTTACACACACACTGACGCATATACAATGCTTCTAACTAGTTCTGTGGCCTTGGGTAATTTGTTCTTCCTTCTGGGTCAGTTTCCTTACTTGTCATTTGATGGGAGCTTACTTATCCCTAAGCTTAGAATTCTCGGAGCTTGGATTCCAGTGCCAAGGCCAGTCTACCAAGGCCCACCAGCCCCAAGGTTCCAGGCTCTCTGGCTGGTAGAACCAACTCTGCCTTTGCCCACTTCCATGCAAAGGAACTGAGAGACTGTGGCCCTCCCGAGTATATGATGAAAGGTATTAGAAAGGGGATCTTGTCCTTGCCTTCCCTCCTTAGACTTCTTCACAGACTTGTGTGGTACAAGGTGGCTATTGGAGACCCAGAGCTGCTGTCATCAATATGGCAAAGTTTAAGGTCATATAGTGGAGGGTAAAGAACATGGGCTTTGGTGTCAGGAAGACGTGGGTTAGAATCCTGGTTCTGCTACTTATTATGTGACCTTGGGCAAGTTACCTAACCTCTTGGTGGCTCTATTTCCCCAAAATGGGCATCTAAATAATTCCTTGCAAGGCTTCTGTGAGGAATAAATATAACTTACAAAGAACTTAGTGTGGTGTCTGGCACAGAGTAGTCCTTGATAAGCGGTGACAGCTGCGGTGACTGGGTTCTGAGCTGGAGACCTACAGCATGGAGTCCCAAAGGAGTCCCCAGAAGAACAGCATGGAGAATTCCTGCGGAAGGGGTTCTCAACATTTAGCCTACCTCAATCTTCACAAAACCAAAACAGTAGGGTTTTTCCATCAGATCTCATGGCCTTTCCCAGACCTCCAGGCCAGCTTTCACAAACTTTAGGGAGAGAGGTGAAGGCAAACTGGCTTCCTGAGGCTTCCTCCTACACATGGTCTCCACTCACCGGAGCAAGAGCCTCGGTCTTGTGGGGGGGGGGCGGTCACCAAATCATGGGATCTGTGACCTCTGAGGAATCCATACATATTTACCAGCTACAGGCAGACCCCCTGGCGGTACCGGCCACAACACGGGGCACGCCTTAGGCAGACATTTGTCCAATGCTCCTTGTGTAAATTTGTCTTTTAGCTACTTTGTCAGGGAGCAGTAGAAGCCTGAGTACTTAAAACCTCTACATGATGGCTGAGCATCAGAAGAATGTTCCCAGCCTCAGTCTCCCCGTTTGTACCCCATCTGTAAACATGGTCTAAAGAAAGAGGTTGGAATATTCATCCTGGCTGCCATCGCTTGGAAGGACCGTCGATTTCACGTAGAGACCATCTACTTCAATCCTAGTCCCATATGGAACTAGAAGCCCATTGTTCCAGTGCCCAGAACATCACTCCGCTCAAGATACAGGCTGTGATCCTTAAGTGTCCAGAGTTGGCTGGACTGACCTTACATCAAGAAACTATTGTCCCTAGTGGGTCAGATTTCAGGCAGCCTGGCACTTCGACAGGAATTACGTGAATGGGATTCTCTGTGACCTGCATAGCTTCCTGTAAAGAGAAGGGCAGGGGAGAAGGAAGAGGGATCCCGGTGATCTTAGCTCTCTTGGGCTCCCTATTCAGCTGTGGAAGCAGATTCCTTGAATGGCAGCCCACTAGCCTAGAGAAACTTAGGGTCACTGATGACATAAAGGAGACACTAGTCTCAAAAACCTGTCCTGGGTTGGGATGCCCATTCAAGAAGGTAAAAGAATGTGGGTGGCACCAGAACAAGGGGTCCAGTGAAGGCTTTGGTTGAGGCCACATGACATTAGGCCAATACACACACAGGGACAAGGCCGTCCCCAGGGCTTATTCCACCCATGAGAACACAGGATGTGAGCATGACAAACGAAAGTCTTTGGAAAGTAGGGGGAATAAGTAGTTGCTCAGAGGAATACTACATGTGCCCAGCACCAGAGCGACCTGTGTGTAGGAAATGAGATTCACATCAGAGAGGGTCACTTATGTCGGAAGCTGACTTGTGCTCAGAGAGATGATACGGGCTTGGGGAGCATGGTGTATATATGACTCCCTTGGGGTTCCAGTGACCACTCCCTCCTGTCTATCATCCCTGCTTTCAGAATTGACTTCCTAAAATGTAGATACTTTCATATCAGTCCTTGGCTCCAAAAGCATCAGTGACTTCCCAGTACTCCTGAGATAGAGTCCACTGGCGTGGACTCGGGAGCACTGGTGATCTCACCCCAACCTCCCCTTCCAGCCACATTTCCACCAAGTGACCCACCCACACCGGGCACACTGACACTCTCCCCAAATCTCCCATTCGCTCTCGGACCACCGTGCCTCTCCCGTGACGTCCTTCTGCCTTGCAATGCCTTGTCCTATTTAAACTCCTGCGCTCCCGCCCCTCCTTTCTCTGCCTCATCAGCTCTTTCAGGACTCACTCGTTGCCCCTGGAAAGAGTCGGTTCCACCCTCCAATGTGCTCTAATAACTCTTGGCACTTGCCTCTATTTCATCAATGACCACTTTGTGTTCTAATTATTCGTGGATGTGTCTCTCTCCACTAGACGACGCCACCTGCACCTTTTATCACAGTGGGCTGGCTCCTGAGACGTGTTTAATAAATGTTAAATGAAAAGATAGAGAGCTGGATGGGTGGATGGATGGGCATCGTTTAATCTCTCCTACTTGCCCAAGGGCAGAGGTACTGACCCTCCTTCAGGAAATGACTTGTTGCCCAGCTCTGGCAGTGCTGCTGGGGGCTGCCCTCTGCCCTCAGCCCCAGCAGTCCCATCAGAGATGGTCTCAGCTGCAGGGAGCTCCTTGGCCCAAAGTCACGTCATTCCTGGGGCTATCCAAATCCAGCGACTGACTGAAGCGGAGAATATGAAGGTTTGGCCATGTTTACCCAATATGCGGCAAGTTTGATAGGTCATTCTCACTCCAGAGCCCCCCTGGGATTGGCTGAGGCACCTGTTGGCCCTCCATCACTTGGACTTCTCCCTTCACACCATGCTGGGCTCCTGCCTTCCCTTCCCTAGGTGGTGATCCCAAGCGCATCCTCTAGGAAACATTTAGGGCTCTCAACTCTGACTCTGCTTCCCAGAGAACCCAATCAAGGACAGATATCCGGCTTCTCTTTATTCTTCCTTTTGCTCTCAACAGCCAGAATTATCTGGGTCCAGCCTGCCAACCACCCTGTAGAACCTTTGCTGGTTCCCAGCACCTTTGAAAAAAACTGTCTTTCCAGAGAATTCATGCATGCCAAATTTTACCTCCACACTCAGAGGCTTTATAGACCCCGTAGGCTCAGGCTGAAAACACCATTCTGGAGAGAAGTTCATGGCTTATCTTCCCTATGCAGAGGACTAGGTCAAGGGCTATAGGCAGCCCCCGCCACCAGGCTATACCACCCACCCCTGAGCTTTCAGACCCTGCTTATTACTATCCTCACATGGATGACATCTTCCCTCACAGGCAGGACAGTGGGCATGGAGTGAGGCCCCTGGTCCTCCCGTTCACTATTTGGCTGACTCGGGTGAGATGCCTAACTCTTCGGCACCACAGTTGGCTCCAGAGAGTGAGAAGGAGAAAGTGAGCTCGTAGATGGGTATGCTGGCCGTGACGGGAGCTATGGCCTTTCCATGAGGACAGAGTGTGAAGGAGGGCAAGGGACCCTGGTGTTTGTGCTCACATAGCCCCTGCCAAGGAGCTGACTCAGGTCAGCGAGTGTCCTCCCTGGTGACCAGGGGCGAGGCCATGTTGCCCACCGCTGGGAGCTGGAGAGACAGGAGGAACTGGAGTGCTGCATGAGGGCTGAGAGAGGGCACCTCGGCCCACGCTGCCCTACTAGAGGCTGGCTTGGGTGAGGGCCCTTGGCAAGAAGGTGCGGTAAGGAACAGGGAGGGCCCTGGAGGCCTAGCTCCCAAGGGGTTTGTTGGTGTTGAGGGTTGAGGGGCTGCTGGGGGAGGCTGTTTTCCCCTCTGTGCAATGGCTGGAACAGTAATTTCTAGACATCGTGCTCAGACGGTGTGGAAGGCTGAAGGACTCCTCAGGCAGAAAGAAACCCCAGAAGGCCTGACTGATTGCACTACATTAGCCCAAACTCTGCCAGGCTTTCTTCAAGCACTTCTGGAACAAAGAAACTAGGCATTTGGCCGACAAAAGCTAACAACACTCCTCACGTCTGAAGATTTCTCAGCCTCTACTAAAACACTCCTTTTTCCTCCCGTGTTTGAATCAATAAGGTGGTGAGGAAGGGTCAGAATAAAGGCGCCGAGCAAGGGAAGCCGAGGGTCCTCCGCATCCCAGCTGCCCCTGGGGAAGTCCGGGGTGAGCAGAGGGCCGGTGCTGCCAACGAAGTCACTCTGTGCTGATTCTAAGGGCAATCTAGAGCATGCTGCTCGGGGTGCTGGCAAGAGCACGAGGCTGGGAGTCAAGGTCCAGTCTCACCTCTGCTCACGCCCCCTTCCCCCTCTGTGGGCCCCAGACCCTCACTGCACCATCCCTGCTCAGTGACTGGGCTCTGGCTCCCCCACCCTCAACACCCACGGACACAGCAGAAGCCTCCCCTTGCTTCTGTGATGTCATCAACTCCATGCCCGCACCTGCCCCAGCCCATGGCTCCTTGACCTCCATTATCCAAGCTGGAGGCCAGGTCTCAGAATAGAAAGCCCCAGAGCGAGGCAGCTGTGTCTTTCTGGGCCCATTCCCTTGCAGAAGCTGCCCCTGACTTCATTGGCTGTGACAGATGCTTCTCCCTCCCCTCTCCCAAGGGCCCTGAGAGAGTAAGTTATTCTCTCTCCCGTTGGCTCCTCGGAGACACCAAGCTTTGATCTTACAGCTGTTCCCAAAAGGTGTTGGCTGGTTCGGTTTGCCGGTGGGGGTTTCCCGTCCAAGAAACCACAGTCCTTCCAATTTCGCACCTGCCCCATATCCAGGCCCCTGTTTGCTCTCCCCTCTCTCCAGGCTGGTCCCAGGTGCAGCTCCGGCAGACCGGTCCCTAGACGTCTACTGTGGAAACCTCCCCTGCTCAGCCCACCCCACAACCGAACGTTAGCACCTGGGCACGTCAGAGTCCGCAGGACTCCAGGGAAGGTTCATCTAGAAGTTTCCGCAGTACACCTCCCTCACAAGCTCTCAAGCCGGCCACACTGACTAATGCCATCTTATTGCCACTGGAATCCTAATAGTCTTGAGCATTCTATTTTCTCACAGATAGACGTAGATCTGGTAGCAACATCCAGCTCTAAGGACATCCTCCCCGCTTCCTGTCCCAGCACACAACTTCACAAACGCACGTTTCTCTTAGCCCAAGCACAGAGAACTCGCAGTGGCCCCAAACGCACTTGGGATCTCCTCACCTTTCCTCATGTGCTTGTGTTAGTAAGAGAACAGGGTTCTCACGTCTGGCAGCCCCATGGCACCCGGCCCTGCCGTGAAGCTCTCACTGCCTCTAGAACCGTCTCTAAACATGCGGCCTGAAGTCATTGCAAAGCTGGTGCAGACAACACTGGAGATTTGCAGCCTCGTAAAACTCGGGGTCTTATTTAATTGTTTCTTTTTTTTATGAGCCACTTTATAGATGCAGATAGGAGTAACCTACATGTAAAGTCTAAAGAAAATTATTCCCTTGTACCCAGCTCGAGAAATGGCACAGGAGAAGCCTTCGTACCCTGTGTATTTCTGCTTCTCTCCTCAAAGGAATCTTTGTCCTGAATTTGTGTTTATCGCTCGCTAGCTTTTCCTCAGGGGCAGATTCCTTCCCTGTCTTTACGTAAGCAGTGGTGGCTGCTTGGCAGGGAACCGTGTCTGCAGAGCGAGCTCAAGGGGGAGGCTCAGGAACATTCAAGATCCTGCAGACTCCAAGCAGGTCAGGAAGCCTCTCCAGGGGGTGATGCCCACAGCTCCATGCTGGCAGGACAGAAACAATGGCAGGGATCTGGCCACAATCCCAGGGATCCGGGAGCTGGGCGATACCCATTATCTCAGCAAGGAAGACTTTCAGGAAAGAGAACGGACTTGTTCTTTAAGGAACCCCACTGTCCCCCCTGGCCCTTATGGTCTGGAGGTGTCATCATCTCCAAATGGGCCATGATGACTGTCGGGAGCCACACAGATGATGCTGGGAGAGGCGTCCTCAAGAAAGGCAACAGCCCACCAGCCGGCAGGGAGCCAGGCCTGGGGTGCACGTGCCTTCGGGGTCCCCGAGAGGAGGGAGCACAGGAGGCCGCAGGCAGGGTTGGCCCGTGTGTCATCTGGGGTTGCAGCGCAGCAGGTCTAAGTGTGGACTGGATTTGAATGTTGACTCTGCCTTGGCTTGCTGTGTGGCCTTGGGCAAGTTGCTTCACCTCCCTGGGCGGTGAGAGAGAGAATTGAGGTAGGAATGTGTATGCAGTGCTCAGCTTTGTCCTTTCTTAGGACTTCCCACACGCTATTTTTGTTCAAATAAGAAAATAGAAAGGAAAGCATCATTCAGTTTCCTTATAATATTACAAAAGAATATGAAAAAGTAGGAAGGATGTGACTTCGGAATAAAGAACCGTCCTTGAACTTGAACTATCCTTCCTTTATGTTCTTGTGCCAGAGTTCTTGAAATGGAGAGGTACTGTTCTTTTCTGTATGGTATAATTTCTGAAGCTCAGAGTTAGAGATGATGCCAAGAGCAGCTCACCAGAGGTATAGGGGCTGGGAGGCCGCCGAACATGGTAAGTAAGAGATTAGAAACCAGACAGACTGCCCGTGGTTTAAAAGGCAGCCACTCATTTGCTGCATGATATTGGCCGGCACCTTGATGTCTCCAAGCCCATTTCCTCAGGTGTGAGGTGGGGGACCTACCCCATGACTCTGCGGCGAGAGTTACTAGAACAATGTGCACAAAGCCTAGGGCACCTACTGCTGCTCCGTCCGTGCAGGTTTCCTTCCCTAATCTGGGCGTGTCCTGCTTCCCCGGTTTCTGGCTCAAGAGTGATTACTCCCTGGAGAGCAAAGTTCTCATCCAGTTCCTCTTGGGTCCGGCAGAGAGCCCTGTGATGGTGACCTACACACACCGTGTGTGAGCACAGTGCATGCCAGAGGCTGGGCAAGAGACCATGCCTGCCTCTTCTGTAACCTCATGGCTGTAAAGTCCCTTTATTCTATCCTCCTCCTGTCCCACCCAGATCAGCCCTGCCTCACCCCAGCAGAGCGGATGTTTCTTTGGTCTTGAGCCATTTCCAGGAAAGAAACCTCCTGGCTTCTCACAGGCTCAATTCTGTCACGTGCCAGGGGAAGGGTCTCTGGTGGCCAACAGGTGCATATGGTAGTCAGGCGTGTGCTTTGCCAAACACAGTAGTCTTAGGACACGAGAGATGGAAATGGCCACATGGCCAGCAGTGGAGGACACTGCTCCAGGCATCCATCAAGCTGCTAAGGAACATGATTATTTCCCTATTTCCCTAGAGTCACCTTCCTTATCTTTTGCCTTCCTACTTAAATTTCTTCATGTCTAACTTCAACCTTTCTTGCTTCAAGTGTACAGTCGCAGAATGGCCATGTGATTTCCCACATGCCTGTGGGTTTTGCACGTCATCTCCAAAAGTGTTTAAGATGAAAGGACTATGCAGGGCACACTGGCTTTGGGAGGAAGCCTTGGAGATCCCAGCATGGGGGACCACTCACCCCTCCGGGCAGAGCAGGGGTCAGTGCCAGGCTAGAAACCTTTCCCGGAAAGGGTTCAATTGTTTCCTCCTCTTAGGAGAGCAGTCAAACTGTCAGCTGGCAAAGAATTTTCTGATAAAATGCCTCTGCTTTTAATCTCATCTTAGCCTGCACTGTGACAGCCTGGTGGTGGGTTAAATCATTTCTCTCCTGCCCTGATGTCTAGAAAGTCTCCTCCCCGGTCCCGTTGGCCCTATTAGATTGGCATTCATGGGGGCCTCTAGCTTCTTTGATCTTTCGCCCAAATTGGTCTCTTAATTCCAGAGTCCTCTCTCTCTCTCTCTCACAGATATTGGGCTCTTTCTAGCCAACACTCCATATGTCCCAAGCTAGGCTTGAATAGAAAGACCTGAAAAACCACCTCCTTCCCATGCCCGTCACCTGCCATCCAGAGAAGGGACTAGATCCTCTCTCTGAGGAGCATGCCTCAATGTCCTGGGTAGTGTGTCCCCTCCTACTTGCCATCTCAGGGGCTCTACCATTAGGCCCTCATCCCCCAAAGTAGTTAGCCCATTCCCTCTAAATTTTTCCTGATCATAGCTGAGTTTCTAAGTCTCTTCTCTGGGACTCCTGAATCTTGATAGATTTCTCCCTCTCTACTCTTGAAAAATCCAGCTTTAGAATAGTTAGCATTTGGGCTGCCTGGGTGGCTCAGTTGGTTAAGCAACTGCCTTCGGCTCAGGTCAAGATCCCGGAGTCCTGGGATCAAGTCCCACATCGGGCTCCTGGCTCAATGGGGAGTCTGCTTCTCCCTCTGAGCTTCTCCCCTCTCATTCTCTCTCTCACACACTCTCTCTCAAATAAATAAATAAAATCTTTTAAAAAAATAATTAAAATAGTTAGCATTTATTGAGGGCTTCCTATGTGCCAAGAACATTTCCATGTAGCATCTCATTTAATTCCCTCAACCTCGAAAGACGCAAGTGCTCTTGTTACCCCATTTCACAGGTAAGTAATAATAATGGAGGATTAGAAAGTTGGAAGCAGGTTAACCGAGGTCACAGAGTTTGTAAGTAGCCAGGTCAGGATGTGAACCTGGATTTGTGTCTGTGCTCTCACCTGCTCCACATTCTAGAACTTCTTTAAAATTTTCCTGAATTCATCTTTGAGCCCAGGGTACTACCTCCCCACTTCTCTCTTCCTTTCCAATGTAGAAGCGAATCCATGAAAGTGCTCATCCCTCTGCCCTTGGAAAAGAAAAGGGACTCTCGTATCTTTAAGTTCCTTATTCATCGGTAATTATGTGTAGTACCTGTTCACCGATACTATTTCTCATTATGAATTCATAAGTTCACACTACTCTATCAGTCTCTTATAAATTTGTATCTGGTGAGTCTGTTCTCCTGAAATCCGGGGACCTCAGGGTAGACTAATTGCTCCTCCAAACCTGCCAACTCACAGCCTCGATTAGAACCCAGAACCACATCGAGATTAGAACCCGGAACCACATCGAGATGCTGCCAGTTTGCGTGGGTGGTGGCACCTGGCATGTGGCCGAGGCAGCACATCCCAACGGTGACAAGCAGGACACAGGGCTTTATGTCACTGCTCGTTGCAGCCCCTCTCTGTATACGGGCTTGTCTTGATCTCTGTCAGTTTCTACCTTCCTACCGACACTTCTCATTTCTTGCTTATGCTCGCACTAGTTTGGATGTGGCTGTTCCCATCTGCTCCTTGGGGTCTGCTGTCTCCCCACCCCTCCACCTTACACTTTGTAAATGCTCCCAGGGGCTCCGTGTGTAAGCCTATGCTGTCCCCGGCCAGGACAGAGTGTCTTCTTATAAAATCATGGCTGCAGGGGCCTTGGGGATTAGATGGTTCACCCCTTCGTGTGGTAGCTAAGGAAACTGAGGCACAGAGACGTCTGGGGGTGGAAAGCACCAGCTTTTCAGGAAGCCCGAGTTCTAGACCCTGTTCTGCACTTAAGCAGTTGACAGACCTTGGGACTCTGGTCCCCCGTCTCCTATCTCTGTGATAACGGGTAGAGCCCCCACAGCCTGGGGTTCAGAAGCAACAGCCCCGGGGCACCTGGGTGGCTCAGTGGGTTAAAGCCTCTGCCTTCGGCTCAGGTCATGGTCCTAGTGTCCTGGGATCGAGCCCCACATCGGGCTCTGTGCTCTGCAGGGAGCCTGCTTCCACCTCTCTCTATCTGTCTGCTTCTCTGCCTACTTGTGATCTCTGTCTGTCAAATAAATAAATAAAATCTTAAAAAAAAAAAAAAAAAGCAACAGCTCCTTTCTTTCTGCTGCTGTTGGAGCGTCTCCCTGATGGAGACAGCAGCATATGCCGGTCCTCCTTCACAGACAGCTGTCTTTCCTGTTTTTTCGTTTTTTGGGTTTTTTTTTTCCATCATCACAAAAGAAATCTCCAAAAATCTCTTTTCTCAAGCCATTCCAAGGCCTCTGTCAAAGGCATTAAAGTCATGAAGAATGTCTGATCTGATTAAATCACTCTTGCTGCAGAGGAAGATAATTTCCTCTCTTCCGGTGTGATGAGACAGACTTAAAACCCTTTCTGTCATATATCAGAAACGCTTATTGAAATTATAAATTATTTTTATGGTCATGTTATTGGTTGAAAGATAAATGAATAAGGAACGATGACTTTTCAGAGGTGAAAACAAAACCAAACGAAAAAGTGTAAGAGATGGTGAGGTTAGAAAAATCTCTGGGACTGCAAAGAGAGGTTATTCTTTCTGGGAGTGGAAAAGGAATACCCAGAAGACTCAAACGAGAAGTTTCCGGTAATCGAAAAAAAGAATTTTTCCCCCCAATTGGATAAAACTCTGCCTTAATGAACACCAACTGAGCAGAGATAGTCAGACATGCCTTGTGGTAGCTTTCATTTTGTTGTTCTGGGAGTATTATCTTTAGTTATGTTTATTTCTTTAAAATAATAAAGCCTAAATCTTTTCTCCCCCCATAAAAATCCTCTCTCCGCCACTTCTCTCCTCAGCTCGGTTGCTCTGGTGTGTCTACCTCCTGTTGCCTGGAGGGTGCAAACAGCCTTGTTTGGAGGGTAGCAAGGAAAGGCCAGCTTTCTCGGTCCCTGAACTACAAACCAGGGTCTCTGCGAGGAGCCCCCTCGAAGCAGCCTCCTGGGGAAATGGGAGTCAGATGGTCACTCCGCCATCACGCTTTTACTTCCCATGCTGAAAACACCTCCCTTCTTGTGTCCTCCGACTCTGGTAGCAGAAGCCCTCATAGATGCTTGGTTCAAATCTTGGTTTCGCCCTTCACCGGGTATGTGGCCCTTGGACAAGTCACTCATCATCTCCAATCCTCACTTTGTCTGTAAACCTGGGACTAATCACAGTTCTAGAACTTTCAGCAGGAATTAAGTAAGATCCTATCTGCCTAGCACATAGCGAGTGCTCTATCCCTCACAGCCACTATTCTCTTTCTTTCCCTCTCTCACGGGTAAGGGACACAAAACAGAGCGAGGAGGATTTCTCTAAACATCTCTAATCACACTGATGACAGCAAGTTGTCTGTCTTAATTCACAGCTCTTTGGAAGTGGACCCAAGCCTGGCCTCGCTCACACTCCACAGCCCCCAGCGCAGGCCTGTGGACAGGGAATTTTCCCAAGCACCTTTGCTGACAACTAGGTCTCCTGGAGAGACTGGTCTTAGAGAGTGACCGGGAGGAACAGTACATAAGGAAATCAGCCTGGACAAATTCTTGACTCCAAACATGAGTTTCACATCGCAGCTGAGGAAAAAAAGCCTCCCTAATACTCTCTGGAATTAGGGGGAGCGGGTGGGGGAGGACATCCCCTACCAAGCTATCAAAGCATCTTGACATCTATTTTGTCTTTTGTGCCTCTGGCGGGGAAGATGATGGCGGGACAAAAAGCACAGACCGGTGAAGAGACTGGCCGTGTGGTTCGTCAGGGGACAGATTTCTCTAGCTCCAGGACTGAATTTTTCGGCCTTCTTCCTTGTGCTTATCCTCAGGTATAAAGCCCGCCCAAGGTGGATTCTGCTGGAACGCCACAGAAATCCTTGGGAGACTGGAGAACTAGGGTAACCTGCTCAAACAGCCCAAATAAGAAGGAGCAGCCCCTCCCAACACCACCCCCCCCTCACTGCTAGGCACTTCCCACCAGGTTTGCTGCGTCCCGGGCCAGACTGAAGTCCTCAGTCACCAGGAATCCCACCTGAATCCCACAGTTGGCAGCTGCTCCGTTCTAGGGCACCATGGGAAGTGTCACAGCATGGCATTAGGTCACAAGATCCTGACCCTTGCCAAGGCCTTTGGGAACTAACCACTGGACGCCCAAGGAGACCAGATCATTTCCTCCTTGGCCTTGTCTGCTGTCCCACTCCCTTCCTAGTGCGCTAAGGCAGAAACCCCAGAGACCCCAGAGACCCCCATCTCCCCCCACCCCCAGGCCTGTGAGGGAGGCCGAGTCTTCTCGGTGCTTCTCCAGGGAAGAGGGACGAAGTTCTGCAGCCCCAGAATGAGCCCCACCCCCTCCACTGCGGGTGGGGCAGGTTCCCGAGTAGCCTCAGAGCCTGGGAGGTGACTGATGGAGCCAGCACGTGACGCTGAGGCTCCCTAGCCCGGCTGTTTGAAGACTGAACTGTATTGATCGGGAATTTAATTGCTCCATAATCTCTGAGTAAACACTGGCTGGTCCATTGATTGTGCCCCAGGCCGGCTGGGGAGAGCCGAGAGGGAGAGGCCAGACAGAGACGCCAGCAATGCTAACGAAGGGTTCTCCCTGACAGCATCCTCCAAGGGAAGTCCCTTCCTCAAGGGTGGCAAGGAGCACGGCCTCCAGCAGAGCCCGCGGCCAAGGGCACACACTAGCTGGCCTGGGTGGTAGGTGCAGACCGGGGTCCCCAGGACAGGGTGGGAGCATGGGACGGACTGCTCCAGGGCTGGAGCGCTCCTGGAACACGGTATACTAAGTGGGAAGTGCAGCCTACAACAGTTTTTTCTCTTTTCTTTTCTTTTTAATGAGGGAAAATATAAAATCCCATGCCTAGAAACATAAAATCCTGGGAGGTTGTACCCTAATATGTTGACAGTGGTTAATTCCATATAACGGGATTCAATTATTTTCTTCTTTACATTTCTGTATTTTCCACATTTCCAACAACTAGCAAGTATAACTTATAATCAGAGAAAATAGAGGTTATTTAAGATCAAAAGAAATGCCTGGAAGGATTTCTTCTGTGCTCTTTTAAAAAAAGAAAAGAAAAGAAAAAAATTCTAGCAGCAGCTCAGTGGAGAGACGTTGCATTTTGGCGGTAGACCTGAGCTCCACCTCCACCTCCAGAACTGACTGGCGTGGTCCCTCTGTCAAGACACGGGACTTCTCTCCATCCCAGATTCCCTATCGACAAAGGGGAGTAATAGCTATCTCCCAGAACTGGGATGAAATATTGAGAGGGCTTAGTGCAGCATCCCTGGTATGTTCCGTGAATCGTAATTTCAAGAAATATTAGTGTCTCTTCCGTCCTGGAGTAAGGGGTACGCAAGGAGGAAGGACTGAACACCAGGGGTAAGTCAGTTGAGACTGCCGGGGGCCCCCTTCAGATCTGGGGGTTGTTCCGTTTCCACCCTAGGGGTCCCCTTCCTGAGCCCCCACGCCCACCCCAATGAGCCTCCTCTCATGACCCTATTAGAGACCAATCTTCCTCAACTTGGCCCCGTTGCCACCCAGAGAGACAAATGGCCTGCCTTCCTGCGGGATGCTGGGAGGTGGCTGGCCAGCCCAGGGTCATTGTTCCGAGTGTCACTGAGAGCCTGAGAGGGAGGAGAGCCACGGGATGGAAAGTAGGGCTGCAGTTACTAGCCTATTCAGTTCCCTAGAATAAAGCCCTTGTCATTAGCGAGCAGCAGGAGGAGGTAGGGAAGGGATGAAAGAGCCTGGCAGGCACTTGCTGCCCCTGGCCGGCTGCTCGGGGCTGCACCATCCCTACCTCTCACCTGAGCCTCACTGCCCAGCAAGCAGAGGCCGTTTGCCTCTGAGTTTGCGAGCCGCGGCACCTTTCTCTGGTGGCCCAGCCTCAGAGGCCTCTCCAGCGCCACCACTGCACCCTTGCGCCCCAGTCCCTTAGGCCCAGCCCTTGGCCTCCTTTCTTAGGGACCCCCAGCTTCCAGGCTTGCTGCACTTTGGGTCTCCCCACTTCTTGGAGCATCACTCCCTGGACGGCTCCAGGTCCCAAGAGTTTCTCCTGACCCCGCCCCCCAAAGGCCGCTCTGTGGGTGTCTGGGCAGGCTGTCCCAGCAGCACCCCTTCTCCCAGGGCTGGGGCTTGGCAGCCTCTTCTGGAGGCGGGAGGATTGCTCCTGGCCGGTCTCTCCGCGGGGCTGAGGGCTTGCCTCCGGCGGTGGCGGCCGCTCTCCACAGGTCTGACCAGTGGGGCTGTGGGTGACCAGCTGCCAAGCAGCCCCCAGGGGATGAGTCCAGGGGCTTAAGGAAGGGATTCCTGTTCAGTCCCACAGCTTGTGTTCTGCAGGGAAGATGACAGACATCCCAAACTTGGCAATTTGAGGAGGGAGTCAGCTGTGAGGTCACACACCAAGGACGGCAGTGACCCTGACACCTGAGTGACTGGTGTAGCTTTCTTATTGGGGTGTCCTGTAGAGGCCAATGGACTTATCTCCAGAGAACTCCGAGGAAGCTGATTGGGCTGGAGCCTGGCTTGTCTTGGAGCCCTGTATCCCAGCCCAGGATCTCCCAGGGTGGCCCGAAGGGCTTTGTGACTCACTGACCCTGCATTCGTCCTCAGCCCAGTCTCTGACCTTGGCACATTCTCATAGAGAAATTCACAGGGAGGTCTGGGCTATGCTCTGGAGGTGGGGCACCTGGGTAAAGGAAAGGGATATGGGGCTGTGAAGGAGTCATGGGTAGGGCTGGGATCAGGGATGTCAGGGATCTCATGGAAGAAAACTATCCGGGATGGGATTCCCCCAGAACACCAAGAACAGACAGACTTGACTGACATATACACTGTTGGACTGCCAGAAAACTTCCAGTAGGCCTCCTCCCAGAGAAGCCAAGAAACTGAGGTCACAAACACAGACAGACTGACAGACAGACAGACAGAAATATACTCTAGGAAACTACAAACCAAACAGACAGGACAATTTGAAATGACTGGGAACAGAGGCAGACAGCAGCTGAAGGTCTGGACCCGCTGGGGGCAGGTCTCCCCGGCCCACACAGAGGGGAAGGCTGCGGTGGGCAGTGCTCTCAGACCCTCCACCATCAAATGTTCTCCCACCCTCCTTCCCAGAGCACCCCACCCCAACTTCGGCGCCTGTCCCTCCAAGGGGAAACAAGGAAAATAGATTTCCTACCCTCCTGCCCCAAAGCCTGGGAAAAAAAGCCCATTCCCTTGGTGCCCCAGCCCCCATAAGGGGGGAACATCCCTCCCCTGCCCCCACATGCTCCCACCCCTCTCTCCCACATGTCACAACAGCTCCTCCCTCCCCTTCCTACCAGAATCCAAGGCCTCAGGGTGGCCCCAGCAGGCAGAGGAGTGTGGGCACGGGAAGGAATGGGAAGGATGAGAGTGAGAGGGGGAGCATGGAAAATGCTGGGGAGGATTTCTGTCACCGGCGCCCCCACCCCAAGACTGAGCTTGCGGACACCCGGCGATCTGTTTTCACCGATGCCTGGTGCTTGGGTGGTGGTAATTAAACGTTCCTGAATTGAGCTGGATTGATGGAGTGGGAGGCAGAGTAGACAGCTTCCCTCTCTTCTCCCTGCCCTACGAAGGAGGACATGTTGAAGATTCTGCTGTGTGTCTGAACGGTGAGAACTCATGGGGAGGGGACAGGGTTCTCCATCTCCATCCTTGCAGACCACCCCGATGCCACTCCACTCTCTGTCCTCATTCTTTTCCTCCTCCCCCCACCCCCTGTCTCATTCTCCTATTTCTTTCTCCTTCCAGTCAGTTTCCAGGCGAGCCATCATCCATTTGGGGGCATTACAGTGCCCCACTAGATGGGGAGTTCCTCCAGAATCCAAATGGCCTTCCTTGTGCTTCTGTCCCCAGCACAGAACTTGGCCCCCCAGGCCACCCAGGGTGCCGGCACAGGGCTTGGTCCTTCCCTTTCCCTTCCATCCTCCAATCTGGTCAGCCTCGGGGAGCAACCATGCCTCCCTCAGCCCGGGATGGAGGGATCCTGAAGGTGTGCCACTGGCTTTGGCTTCAGTCCTCCAGTTTCCTTCTTAGAGTCCTACCTCCTCCCTGACCCTGATTTCCCAGTAGTAACACCTTTCAGGGGTGGTCTTATGTCCATAGCTTCCATTCTGATTACTATGGAGTTACTTTCCAAGGAACAAAGGAGGAAAGAAAGATCATGGAATCACTGAGTCTTAAACCTGGAAATGCTAGCAGTAGGAGTCACATGCCCTCAGGGCAAGTCTGGGCACTGGGACTTCCTGGCTGTGTGATTGCGGGCAAGGCCCTTGAGTGCCCCGAACCTGCCTCTGCTCTCACATGAGGCAGGGATAAGAAAACCTGCCTGGTCTAACCTTGCAGAGCAGCTGAGAGACTCCATGAAACGCTATGTCAACGTTCCTTCCCAGACAGATCACCCTCTTGATTCTACAGATGGGGAAACTGAGGCCCAGGGGAGCTAAGCGACTTGCTCAAACGAGTCCCAACAATAGAAGACTGTAAATGGGGCAAATCCTGGCCAGAATCCAAGTGTCATGACTGCCAGTGAAGTCAGAAACAAGTAAAGAAGAGAGAAATGTGCAGAACTGAGACAGAAAACTCGGTGGAAAGAGAACAAAGCTTTAACGAGGGACCCAGAGCGCAAGGATCAAGACAAGCGAGCCAGAGGAGAGGAATCTGGTGTTGGGGAGGAAGAGGAGAGCTGGAGGGACAGGTGGACATGGAAGAAAGCAGACAAGAGCATGAGGAGGACGGACGACCAAACAGCAGGCGGGTGGACAGAGGGACGGTGAGTTCAGCTGCTCAGTGGCTCTTCTCCCCCTCCCCTCCCTGAGGAAGTGACTGGCATGGAACAGAAGTATTTCCCTACACTTACATTTCAGGAAAGCCTTGAGCTTAAGAAACCCAAAGAAAGAATCAAGGCGTCAGTCCTGAGACGTAACATATCCACATCAAACAGCCGGGAGCTGATGTGTGGGGAGGAGGGGTCAGAGTGTGAGAAGCTGGCCACGCGGAGAGCTGCCTTATGGGGCTCGGGCACCTACATTTCCACGTCAGCGTCACAGGCAGAGCACTTGGGGACTCCCCGCCCTTCTGCTGGGGTAGGCTTTGCAAACGTGATGACCGTGATGGACAGACACTTAGATGAATGGGGATGGACTCCCCGGTAAAACGAAAAACTTATAGTACATTTAAAAGCTAAATAGCTTTTTTGACCACTATGACTATTTCACACTAAAGGCTGCTATGTTGTTGACAATATTGGAAAGACCCCAAATATATGCTGTAACACCCCTATTTTCTGTCTCATTAGATTGGCATGCTGTGCCTGTGCCAATCAAAAAAAATGTATATATATTTAGTTATATTACCCTAAGATGTCATCAGTGAGTATTAAATGACCTGAGGGTTCCCTAGTAAAAAAAAAAAAAAAAAAAAAAATTAGTTAATTTTTTAAAAATAATAAAAGAAAGAGGAACCATGACTAACCCACAACTAGGTGAAGAAAGCCCGGGACAGCAACACGGACCCTAGACCCAACGCTCCCCCTTCCTTCCCAGGTCAATGGCTATCTCAGTGAAGTGTTGAAATCCTGAGAATTAAACTTAGTCATCTTGGCTCTTTTATGCAAGGAGAAAGAAAGGAAAGCATCTATCTTTGCTCTGATAGAAAGGATGGGTGCTACCATTGGTTGAGCCCCTCCTGAGTGCCAGACGACCTATATGATATTTTATGTATGTATTTTATACTCTGCATAAACTCTGGAAGTTTAAAGAGATGCCATTTTATGTAGGCCGTTTGGGGGAAGGAGTCTAAGTTTGGAGTTTGAACCAATAGGGTATAATGACCTCAAGAGTTGGGAATGGCTCATCTGGGGTCCAAAAGAAGGAAAGAGAAACGGAAGCAGGAGGCAGGAGGTAAAAACAGACAAACAAGAACACAGGACTCAGAGGAAGAGGCGCTGTGTGGCGTGCTTTGCTCCGAGGGGAAGGGCAGTGGGGGTGGGGAAGGGAGGACAGCCACCGCGTCATTCCCACCTTTGGGAGGCCAAGTCGGAGCAGGCGGGCTTCTGTTCAGCATCGGCGGCGGGACAGCAGAACTGGTGTAGCACAGTCTCATTCCTGAGGACAGAGCAGAGGGACAAGGTCAGAGGTGGCCTCGACAGGCGGGGCCCAGCCAGCACCAAGACATCCCTGCCCTGAGAACCCTTGCCGCTGCGTGCAGCCCCGGACCTCCCAACTGCTACCTCTTCCTCCTTCTGAGCACCCCGCCGGGCGGTAGGTTCCTCTGCATAGGATTTTCCATTAATTCCGCACTATCTTTTATCATTATAGTTCTTTAAACCCTGTTCCCCGCTTCGGTCCAGCAAAGAGGAACTAGGTCTATTCATCTATGATGCCCAGAACTGAATGTGTTTAAGCTGATCATACGCAAAGATACAAAGCACTCTTCACGGAGAGTTCAGTGCTGCTGGCTGAAAATCCAAGGCGCGGTGCTTGATGAGGGATTTGTTTGATGCAAATGAAAAAGCCAACCGAGAGGCAGAGATAAAGGTTCTAGCGTCAACTCTACAGCTAGCCAGCTGTGGGATACCTCTTTCACCTTTCCCAGGTCTCAGTTTATTTGCTAATGAAATAAGGAAGTTAAGCTACAGAAGTGGTCTTCAACCCAGGCTGCTGATTAGAATCACTAGGAGACTTTTCCAAGCATCAACGCCTGCCCTCCCCGCCCCCACCCTGCAGCCCCCCTACCAAGGGACTGATTCTCTTGTTCTGGCCCTGGTTAGGGGCTCCAGGACTTTTTATAAGCTCCCAGGTGATTTAATGGTAGCCAGAATCGAGAACCACTAGACTTGATTTCCAAGTTGTCTTCCATCATCAAAACTCCGTGATTCTAATATTTACTTTGAGCCACCTTGGGATTTAATATTGAAATTACTTTTGGATAAAGTTATGTTGACATGTTGTTTCACGATCATGGAGTCAGAGAATGCCAGACCTGGAAGGGCCCCCAAAGATGACCTGAAAGAGGTGTTTAAACTCCTTTTAGCCTCAGAACACTTTGCCCAAACCCAATCTTTCCTGGGATCCCATTTTGGTTTTTGTGGGTTTTTTTTTTTTTTAAGATTTTACTTATGTATTTGACGGAGACAATGAGAGAGGGAACACAAACAGGGGGAGTGGGAGAGGGAGGGAGAAGCAGGCCTTCTGCCGAGCAGGGAGCCTGATGAGAGGTTCAATCCCAGGACTCTAGGATCATGACCTGAGCCGAAGGCAGACGCTTAGCTTAACGACTGAGCCACCCAGGCACCCCTGGGATCCCATTTCGTAAAGCAACCAAAGCGGAATAGCTCAATAGGGGCAGGAAGTGAGAGATCTGTGCCACCCCCTCACAGCCCTATCTTGCTAGCCCCAATGTTGGTAGCCACCTCCCAGGTGTCTCTTGGGGGCTCCACAATTACAACAGCATAGATTAGAAACTGCTGAGTCTGGCTCTTCTCATGGGAGAAAATAACATTGGAGCTTACCTTAATTTGGCAAAAGTAATTCCAGAAAGATTTCAAGTTTCAGTGGGAAAAAAAACAAAACAAAAAAACAGAAAAAAAAAAAAAAAAACAAGGGCAAATTTATAAGGAAACTTAGACAGTTTATGTGTTTGGGAGACTTTTAAAACAAAACAGGAAATTGAAAAGCCATTAAGAAGAAGAAATATATCTGACTACATAAAATGAAAGCATCTTGTGTGGGAAAAGATAATCTAGTAAGTCAAACGACAAATGATCAAGTGGGAACATATATTTGCAGTACGTATGGCAGAAGGCAGGTGCGTCTCCTACACCGAGATCCCACAAATTCATAATGTAAAGACAGACCCAGTAGAAAAAATGGGCAAAGGATATGAATTCTGGTTGAGAAAAGAGGAACTCTGAAGAGCCAACAAATGGAAAGACGCTCTACCTTGCTAGTAAACAGGAAAGTACAAATGGAAGCAACACAGAGATGCCATTTCCCACCCATCAGACTGGCAGACATTAGAAAGACAGTAGCTACAGTGGCTGGTGAGAACACGGGCAGAGAAGTGCCCTAGTCCACTGCCTGTGTGTGAATCACTCATTGTGAATGTTTACAGCTGCTTTTTGGAAATTGAAAGGATCACAGGTCTTCTGACCTGGCGATCCCACCTCTGGAATTTTATACCAGAGAAATGCAAGGAACCAGTTCATAAAGGTATTTGTACAAAATATAGCAGCATTGTTTTTAGTGGGGGAAACAGAGCAGCTGGGAATAACCCAAGTCCCCATCAGTCAGGGACTGGTTGAAGATACTGGGACAGTTTCATCCATCCCATGGAGTTATGTGTTCTATCTCTACATGGAATTATGCGTGATATCTCTTGGCTGGGGTTGATTTCCACAACATGTGGCTAAACGAGAAAAGCAAGCTGCAGAGAAATGTGTATCATTTTGTAAAACAATGACTCCTCTCCCCCAAATGCATATTCTATACAGTGTACTGTATTTCTGTATGAGTGCATGTATAACTAAGTGGTTCATGTTGGCTACCTCAGCAAGAAGAGAGCAGGACAAAGGAGATAAAAAAAGGGAAAGGAAAACACATGCTTGGTGTAATGTTAGCTGAAAATATTCACTATAAATTCCTACTTATGGTATTACTGTAAATACATTAAAATTGAATATGTGTGTGAACAAGGACTAGAAAGTGTCAGGAGCCAACAGAAATATTAATGTCATTTCAGGATGGATCACGGGAAATTTTCATCTTGGATTTTTGTTAATTTAATAAATTATTGATTATGATTACATATAATCAATAGATTATAAACTAATAATGCATCTAATATAGTTTCATAAAAGGGCAGTAAGGAAAATATTGAATCTGAACCCTCATTTCACACATGAGAAAACTGGACCCCGAATGGAGAAGTAATTGGTCTATAGTAGTTCCCTGACCAAAGTCCCAACTCAGTCTTGAGCTCCTCTCACCTCCCCTACTCCAGCTCTGGAGTTCCTGGGGGCAAATCAGAGCCTTTAGAGAATTTTCTGGATCCCAAATGTCACATGATAGCCTCTAGGACTGCCCAGCCTGAGGAGAAGGGGAAGGGGGAAGGAGGAGACAGGGCAAGAACCAGAAAGGCTCAGAGCCCCAACCATGGGGAGGCAGGTAGACCCAGGTATGCAGGTAGCAGAGAACCTACCTCCCAGTTCCTTCCACCAGATGTACCTGTGCCCCAGGGTAGGTTCAGAATTCCAGAAAAGACCCCGAGATCGTAGGCAAAGAGGCAGAGCTTGTTCACCATCCATGGCACTGGCATATCAGGCTCACTTGGATACAACCATAAGCCAGGTGCCTGGGGGCTCTGTCCTGACCCTGCCTCCACTTCTTAGAGGCACCCTCCCAGAGCTGGGAGCTGCTTCTCTGGCCAGGCACTTGGGCAGACTCCAGATAGTCCTCCCAGTTCCCCAGATTCAGCTGTGTTGGCACATGTAATGGGTGATGTAATCCTGGATGTCCCCAAGTCCTTCCGTACCTTGGGCTTGGGATGGCAGTGCTATTGGGGCTTGCATTCTCCTTTGGGGTTCCTACTGATGGGGTCCCTCAAGGCAGTCCAGCTGAGAGGGGAAGCTTGCCTTCAGCCTTTTTTCTATTTCTCCTCTATCCACCTCCTCCCCCATGGGTCTCCTCAATCTGGGCCAAGGGTTTCCCCATTAGAACCTCTCTTCTTGCCTTCTCTTAGGGTTTAGTTCATGCTGAGTTTTAAGTCCTGCTCTACCCACCTCTGACCAACCTGGCCTCCTCCCTTGCCCAAGGTCAGAGTCCAAGTCCCCACAGTCTTAGTGTAAGTTGGCTGAACGTTGATTTTACACTCCCAGATTTCCTTCCCTCTACCCCAAAGGAGAACCCAAAAAAGGAATCCAAAAAATTCATTCCCATTAAAAATAAAGTTGGGGGTACGATAAGAAGAGCACTTCACCTCTTTGGCATCTTTCCCCCAAAACTATAACTCCAATCTACCCACGAGAAAAACACCAGACACCCCCAAATTGAGGACCTTCTACCAAATATCTGACCAGTACTCCTCAAAACTGTCAAGGTCCTAAAAACCAAAAAGAAACAGAAACTGTCACAGACCAGAGAAAACTAAGAAGACAGAACAAATTGTCCCATGGTACCTGGCTGGGATCCTAGAGCAGAAAGAGGTTAGTAGTAGAAAAACTAATAGAATACAAATAAGACTAGAGGTTAGCAGATAGATAGATAGATAGATAGATAGATAGATAGATACAGGTAGATGATAAATTTGGGGTAGCAGAATACTAAAAATTATATTTTAGTACTTCATAATGTTTACTATGTGGCACAGACTGTTTGAACACTTTGCATGTATTAACTTTTTAATTCTCACAAAACACCATGGAGCAAAACTTCCTCATCACTCTACAGATGAGGAAACTGAGGCATAGGGAGTTTGTGGACCACTGATGACATGTCATGCATCCAACATACGCCTTAACCTTTAAGACAATTTTATAGTGTGTGTCATCATCCTCTCTTTTATAAATGAGAAAACCAAGACTCAGAGCAGGTAAAAGACTTGCTCATGGTCACACAGCTAGTTAGTAGGAGAGCCTACACTCCAAGCAGGCAAGTTTCAAGGATCATGTCCAATTCTCTATTTCATTAGGTTTTTGGCCAATGGTCATTCATGGGTCCAACCACTAAACCCTGGACTGGGATTCCCCAGTGTCTGGTACACTGTTGGTGCTCAATGTGTGAAAGTACAGAGAAGCATCACAGCAGGCCCTGCCTCAGGGAGCCCACCAGCTAAGAGAACTCCAAACTGGCAAACAATAAGTTCCTGTTTGATTGAAGCCGGGCAAGGAAGACATAATGAGAATGTGGGTAGAGGGATCATTGCCAAGTTTGTTCCTCCCTGCCCAAGTCCAAGACTTGTCCTGACACTGCCCTTGAGCTATTTCCCAAATCCTTAGCCCACAGGTCATAGCCCTTTGTCCCTCTCTGCTTCCTTCTTGCCCAGCTTTCCCTGGGAGCACTGCCAACACAGCAGATGGACCATGGGACACCAGAGGCTGCGAAGGGGGGTGGGAGCCAGGGAGGAACAAGGCAGTGTCCCTGGGGTGGGACCATCTCAAGGCTGTTGCCAGCATGTCCCATCATAACTTGTCCAGGTGTGAGGTGGGG
The DNA here is from genome assembly GCF_002288905.1 of Enhydra lutris kenyoni. Taxonomy (NCBI): domain Eukaryota; kingdom Metazoa; phylum Chordata; class Mammalia; order Carnivora; family Mustelidae; genus Enhydra; species Enhydra lutris. The sequence goes on from NW_019154153.1 coordinate 3,716,266, forward strand.
CCGTGGACACACCTGGCCTCTGTCCACAAAACCCGGAATAAGGCTTTCTTCCCAAAGAACACCTGACGTAAGGCCTTGGCACACTCCACTCCGGGTAAGGTTTCAGGGTCTATGCCAGGATCATAGACCCCACAGGGTCATAGACCCCACAGATGGGCCACAGCCCTCGTGTAAGTTCATCCTAGTCCCTTGCCTCTTGAAGCCTCGGCTTTCTCACCAGTAAAGCTAGGACAGTAGCAATACCTGAACCTGTGGTGCTTTTAGGAAAGCAAACACAACATCGAATGTCAGCTCATGTAGGTCCTCAGAACCTGTGTCTTGAAGGCTCCACACTGGACAAGCTCCGCTCCCTGTACCTGAGTCATCATCCCAGGGCAACATTTCTGCATCCCCATTCCATCGTGGTGGAAACTGGGACCTAGTGTAGAGTGAGACGGGGGCCCAGCAGGTTGAGCAAATCCCTAGGAGGCTGGATGATTCAAGCACCTAAAACCAGACTTCGTCTGTCTCCCATTGCTACTGGAGAAGTAAAGAAAGGAGAAAGGCCTGCACTCATAGGCCTGAGTGCAGTTGCTACACTTTGGGGTGAGGGGGTCCCTTCAAGTTGCATTAAGAATGTGAGCCAGGCCTTGGAATCAAACAGTCCCCAGCCCACTCGGGGGCATGAGCCTGAGAGGGACTTTCTCAGAGCCACCACATCACGCAAATCCAGAGGCACACTTCTTATTGGAGCCTGTGGGGCCTGCTGCCCAGGGCTGTGGCCCTAAGAGTTCTGGAGCTGGAGGGACCCAAGGAATAGCAACAGAAAAGGAACACGACCCAGCCTCAGTATACGGTTCTTGGAATTCCAAATGAGGGAAGCCAGTCGTATCCAGGCCAAACATTTATTTCTTGTACTTTTAATTCCATGGCCATGACTTTAGGCAGAATTCAGTCCTTCCTGGCTTTAGCAATCCAAAAGTGCCCCAAGCTGATGAGTATCGGTGGGGTAGCTGGACCATGGGGTGGTCCAGACCCAGAACGAGAATTTTGATGTCTTGTCTTATCCCTGGTCATGCCATGAGCCTGGGATGGGAAGGAGGACTCAGGAATGAGAGGTACAGAGTAGGAACAGCTGGCTTAAGGAACTTCAGGACATCATCCAAACAAGACAGGGGTTCAAGGGTCTTCATAGAAGGCAACATGGACCTGAAGGAAGAGGGGAGCCTCAGGTTTGGCCAGAAAAGTTCCCTGTTCTTGGAAGAACTAGGAAGGAAGCTGGGGATAGAGTGGCGGTGCTATCAGGGGAGAACAGGGGCCAAGCGACCAGGACACTGGGAGGGGTAGGAAATGGCAAATGCTGGCAGGAGCTAATTAAAGCTTTAGCCAGGGCCAGGCCCTCGAAGTTCTGGGAGATTGTGCGCCTATAACTTCCCACATCTATATTCAGTTTGAGTCTCAGGATTCCACTGCTTGGCCATAAAAATAGTCGAGTGGCTTGGAAGAACTGATGGTGTGTATAGCACCGCAGTAAGTGAGACTGGCAGAGGGATGAAGAAGGGGGACTCCCAGCAGGAGACTCAAAAAGGCAAAACCAGGATCTCAAAGGGGCAACTTTGAATGAGGAATCCCCTTCTCTTCTTCCAAGGTGAAGACAGCAGATTGAAACAACAGCAGTCCTTGAAACAACCAGGAACCTCTCTAAAGGACCTGCCTTGAGCTCCAGGAAAAGAGAGAAATCATAAAATCATTTCCTGTCACCTCCTTGACCCCCACCCATCCTGGGACCACCATCACCAGGGCTGGCAGAGCCTGAAGACCAGCCTCCTTTTTTTTTTTCCTCTCACCTCCTCCAGGAAGACTTCTCTATCTAAACATGATGAATAGGAGGAAAATGTCACTCTTTATTTTTAGAGGTCACTCCTTTTCCCGGGGGGTGGGAGAATAGCCAAAACAACTTTGAAAAACAAGAACAAGTTGTAGGTCTTACACTATGTGCTTTCAAGACTTTAAATAAAGCTACTAAAATTAGGACAATTTGGTGTTGGCAGAAGCACAGACATACGGATGGATTGAACCAAATAAAAAGCTAGAAGTAGACTCAAACATGTGTTAATTCTTATAAATTAACTCATGGTAAAATTACCAAGGTAGGGGTGCCTGAGTGGCTCAGTGGGTTAAAGCCTCTGCCTTCGGCTCAGGTCATGATCTCAGGGTCCTGGGATTGAGCCCCGCATCGGGCTCTCTGCTCGGCAGGAAGCCTGCTTCCCCTCTCTGTCTCAGCCTGCCTCTCTCTGACTACTTGTGATCTCTGTCTGTCAAATAAATAAATAGATTTTTTTTTAAAGTACCAAGGTAATTCAATGAGGAATGATAGATTTTTTAATAGATGGTGCTGAAACAATGGAAAATCCATATGCAAAAATAAAATGGACCTCATGCCCTGCACCATATTTATATAAAAATTAATACAAAATGGAACATATACCCAAATTAGCAGATACAATTATAAAACTTCTCAAAGAAAACATAGGAGAAAATGTATGACTTAGAGAATGCAGAGATTTCCCAGCTAGGACCACTAAAAGCACAGACCATAGAAAAAAATTAATAAATTAGGCTTCATCAAAATAAATATTCTCTTTGAAAGACACTGTTTTTAAAAAATGAATAATCCTTATAGCTTAATAATAAAAAGACAAACAACTTTATAGAAAATATACAAAAGATTGGCAACAGATACTTCACAAAAGAAAATATATCAATGATATAATTAGTTATTAAGGAAATACACGTTAAAACCACAATGAAATGCCAGTACACACCCACTAGAATTAGCAACAGTTAAAAGTCTGACAATATCAAGTGTTGAAAAGGGTGTGGAGCACCTGAAACTCTTATACACACTTTTCCACTTGTGGCAGAAATGTAAAATGGTACAACACTTTGGAAAGCAATCTGGCAGTTTCTTACAAAGTGAAACATACACTTACCACATGCCCCTGTAATTGCATTCCTAGTTATTTACCCAAGATAAGACAAAACATAAATTGGCAAAAAACGATTCAGAGCTACAAATGTTCACAGCAGGAAAAAAACAGCCACCAACAACAGGGAATTCTACCCATATACATTCAATTAATCTTTGACAAGGGTGCCAAGAATGCACAATGGAGAAAGGATATTCTCTTCAACAAATGGTGTTGAGAAAAGGGGATACCCACATGCAAAATAATGAATTTAGACCTATAGCTTACAGTACACAAAAGCAACTCAAAATGGATGATAGACTTAACCTAAGACCTGAAACTATAAAACTCCTAAAATTTAAAAAAAAAAAAAACAAAAACACAGGGGAAAAGCTTCATGATGTTGGTCTTGGCAATGATTTCATGGATATGACACCAAAATCCCAGTCAATGAAAATAAAAATAGACAAGTGGGACTACATTAAACCAAAAAGCACCTACATAGCTAAGGAAACAACAGAGTGAAAAGGCAATGTACTAAATGGGAGAAATTATTTGCAAACCATAACATCAGATAAGCAATTAATTTCCAAAATATATTTTAAAAAAATTCCTACAACTCAAGAACGCTAATAACCTTGATTAAAAATGAGCTAAAGACTTGAATATAACACTCCTCCAAAGAAGACATATAAAGGGCCAACAGGTATATGAAAAGATGCTCCATGCCACCTATCATCAGGGAAATACAAAACAAAACCACAATGAGATATCACCTCACACCCGTTATGATGGCTATTGTCAAAGCATATGTGTTTATGTGTGTGACAAGTTTTGAGGAGGATGCAGGGAAATTGGAATCTTCATACACTGTTAGTGGGAATGCAAAATGTTGCTATGGAAAATGGTATGGAAGTTTCTCAGAAAATTAAAAATAGAACTACCATATGATCCAGAAATCCCACTTCTGGTTATTCATCCAAAAGAATGAAATCAGGATCTTGAAGAGATATTAGCACTCCAATATTCAGTGTGACACTAGTAACAGAAGCCAAGATTCATAAATGATATAAATGTCCATCAATCAATAAACAGATAGAGAAAATGTGGTATATATATTCAATGAAATACTACTCAGACTTTTAAAAGAAGGAAATCCTGTGATACGTGACCACATTGATGAACTTGAAGACATCACATTAAATAAAATAATAAAATAGTAAGTAAAATGGAAGGACAAATACTGCACGATCCCACTTATATAAGGTATCTAAAATAGTCAAACTCATAAATTCAGAGAGTTAGAATGATGGTTACCGGGGGTTGGGGGAGCAGGGGGGAATGGAAATTGCTAATCAGTGGGCACAAAGTTTTGATTCTGCATGATTCTGCATGAATAAGTTTTAGAGATCTTCTGTACAACTTTGTGCCTATAGTTAACAAGCCTATATTGTACACTTAAAAACTGAAAAGAGTGGGGGCGCCTGGGTGGCTCAGTGGGTTAAGCCTCTGCCTTTGGCTCAGCTCTTGATCTCAGGGTCCTGGGATCCAGCCCCACATGGGGCTCTCTGCTCAGTGGGGAGCCTGCTCCCCCCTACCCCCACTCTGCCTGCTTCTCTGCCTACTTGTGATCTCTCTTTCTCTGTCAAATAAAGAAATAAAATATCAAAAAACAAAACTGAAGATCTCATGGTAACGGTTCTTACCACAGTATAATAAAATACAACAAATAAAGTTAAATACCACATTTTGGTTTGAATATTCATTTCTTGAGTTGCGTGACTACAATGAGTGGTTCCCACTCTGCGAGAATCTGCACCCTGACCAGAGGAGTAGGAGTGGGACAAAGCCAGCTCACAGTTAATACAAGGAAGGTCCGAGTACGTGTTTGCCAAGCATCGTCTATAAGTTGAGTAAATGATACATCCACACACAAATGGTCCATGTGTTCTAAATGTATATAGAGACAGTTATTATCAATAAAATAAAGATGTATGCAAAAAAAAAAAAAAAACCGGTAGCAACCTAAATGTCCACAAACTGGTAAATGGATAAACAAATTGTGGTATATCTATACAATGGAGTACTATGCAGGAATAAAAAGGAACAAGCTTACTCATACATGTGCCAACATTCATGAAATTCAAAAGAGCATCATACTAAATGAAAGAGGCTAGACACAAAAGTCAACACGCTGTGTGATTCCATTTGTATGACTTTCTAGAAAAGGCAAAAACTATAGTGACATTAGATCAGTCTCAGTGATATGGGAGGCGAGAGTTTAAACTGAAAAAGGGAACAAAGGGTCCTCTGGGGTGATGGAAATGTTCTATAGCTTGATTGATGTCATGGTTACAGAACTGTAGACATTTGTCTAAACTCATATGCTTAAGATAGGTGAATTTCATTTATGTGATTGTACCTTAACATGGCTGATTTTTTAAGACCAAAATCTTTTTCTCACCCTTCTCATATCTTGATACTTCATCAAGAAGCTTTAGAATAATATCTTTTCTAACTTCCCTGCTCTCATTGGCCCCAGATCACCTAATTATTAACCCCCCTCCAAGCAGCAGATAAAAATAACGGATTGTTCCTTCCCTTCAACCACTAGATTGGATTTTCAGAGACCAGATGGCTCATGACTGAGCCAAAGGAGTCCAGGGGGCCAGAAACTAGGACAATGAGAAAACTGGGGGTGGGGATGGTTGAATGGGGGAAATTTTGGAGCTGGGCCTGGGGCCGAGAGCCCCTGAGAAGTGCTGGAGATGGAGACCCAGCTCACCATTCACTACTGTCAGCCCTCAGGAATGTCAAGTCATGGTAAAGGAGGTTCTCATTCCTGCCTGTTTATGTCACTGAATTATAGGGATTCAACAAGATTTTGAATGGGAAACTGCCTTGGGAGAAACATAATAAACCCTGCACAGATGCAAAATCTTATAATGACTATTATTGGTATTATTAGACCTTGCCCCCGGGGCACTCAGCAACCACAGCGCTATTGCAAGAAGGGACCAACCAGGATGTCATTTCAACGGCCTCCTCCCCAGGCCCCCATCCCTTCCTCTCGGCGTGGGGGCAGTGGAGGAAAGGGTAGATTTTCTTTGCTCACTCTTGCAATCTGCCACTGCAGTCTTCCATGGGAAGCTCTGGAAAGATCTTAATAAGGCAAATGCTTACAGATGTTCCAGCAGCCAGGGGCAGAGAAAGGAAGTGGCTTGTACCTTCTTATATGCAGATTTGGCAAGTTTTCCACTCCATTCAAACTAGAAACAGCGGACCCCACCTCCTTTCATGCTTCCTTCTAAAGACAACAGGACACTCTCTTCCTAACGGAAAGGTCATCTCTCCTCCTTGCTCCCCTCCACAGAGCTCAGAAGGTCACAACCCTCCCTAAGTGCGTGCTTGTTCATTTACTTTTTGAGGGCTGATTGCCTGCCAGGAACTCGATGTGTAATAATCATAAAACAATAGACCGGAGAGAGAGATATCGTTATTCCCATTTTACAGACAGGTAGAGAAATTTGGTCACACAGTCAGAGTCACACTGCTAGGAAGAGGTTGAGGTAGGATGTGAACCCAGGGCTGGTCCCCAGCCTCCAAGTTATTTTATTGCCACGGAAGAGGCATGGTAACAGTCCCTTGTTGGAGAGCTGGGAGAATTCAATGAGAAAATATACCAGAGGAATTTAGTCCACAGACCACAGTGGTATATAATAAATGGTGGTATAAAATAAAATAAATCCCCGAATGAGCTGTGGTATATCCCAATCAAATGGCAAACTCTTTGTCCTGTGTGTCTCTGTAGCCCCACGCACACGCGTACACACGCACACACGCATGGGGCCTGTTCGTTGTTTGCTAACCTGAGGACAGAGTCTGCCTGAGGCTGGTACCTTCCTTTTCCCATTGTTATTCTGTGATACAATTCAGTGTTATCAACTATAGTCACCATGTTTTCCCTTCGACCCACAGGCCTTCATCTTGGAGCCCAAAGCACATGCCCTTTGGCCAAATCTTCCCTGTTTTCCCCCAGCCCCCAACCCCCAACTTCTCTGAGTATGACTTTGCCTGCGTGTGTGTGTGTGTGTGTGTGTGTGTGTGTGTGTGTGTGTGTGGTTTAAGGGATATCATGCAGTATTTGTCTTTCTCTGCCTGGCTTCCTTCACTCAGCATGAAGTTCTATCATAAATGGCAGGGTTCCCTCCTTCCTCACGGCTGAATAATATTCCCGTGGATACATATACCACACTTTCTTCATTCATTCTTTTGTGGGGGGACACTTAGGTCGTTTCCAGGTCTTCAGCCACTACAAACAGTGTTGCAGTGAGCGTGGGCGTGCGGAAATTTCTTTCTGATTCTGTTTTCATTTCCTTCAAATAAATACCCAGGAATGGGACTGCTGGATCCTATGGTAGTTCTATCTCTAACACTAAAAAAAAAAAAAAAGACTTTATGTATTTATTTGATAGAGAGAGAGAAAGCACACAGATGTAGCGGGGGTGGGGTTGGTGGGGACAGAGGGAGAGCAGACTACCCGCGGAGCAGGGAGTCCCCACGAGGGACTCAGTCCCAGGACCCTGGGATCATGACCAGAGCCCAAATCAAGAGTCAGATGCTTAGCTGCCTGAGCCACCTGGGCGCCCTTGCTCATTTTCAACCAGACGCTTATTTTTTTGTTACTGAGTTGTATGAATTCCTTATATGTTTTGGATATTAAGCCCTCACCAGACATATGATTGGCAAGTATTTTCTACCATTCTGTAGGCTGCCTTTTCACTCTGTTGACGGCTTCCTTTGCTGAGCAGAAGCTTTTTTGTCTGCTGCGATCCCACTTGTTTATTTTTGCTTGTGTTGCCTAGTGCCTTCCTTATCGCATCTACCGCGGTGGTGGGCACACAGTGCGGCTGTCTGCTCCTTCCATTTCAGCACTTCACAGTTTATACAGCATTTTCTGACACATTGTTTGACCTCGGTACTGCCTTGTGGGTTAGGTGTAGTTACGCGCCGAGGTCACACAGCTGGTAAGGGGGTGGAACCAGCCTTGACCCGAGGTCCTCTGATCCCGGGAGCATACCGGTGTGGAGCAGTGAGGTTGCCACATGATCTAGGGAGGAATTCTATCCAGGACCCTTAAACCACAGGAGGCAGCGTGGTTCCATGGACAGGGAACAGGCTTGAGGTTTGGGAAGGTGTGCACGCCTTTCCACTGAGTTGGCTGGGGGGGTCTCGGACAGATTATCTGACCTTCTGCAGCCTCGGAGTTCTCAGCTCTGAGCGGCGAGGGTCATAAAGGAAACCACCCCATAGAGTTATTGCAAAGATCCAACAAAATAACCCATGTTGGGGCGTCTGGGAGGTTCAGTCTGTTAAGCATCTGCCTTCTGCTCAGGTCATGATCCCAGGGTCCTGGGATCGAGTCCTGAGTCGGGCTCCTTGCTCAGCAGGGAGCCTGCTCCTCCCTCTGCCTGCTGCTCCCCTTGCTCATGTTCTCTCTCTCTCTCTAGCTCTCTGACGAATAAATAAATAAATAAAATCTTTAGGAAAAAAAAAAAAACATGTCATGCTAGTGTGATGCTTAGCACATAGCAGGGGCGAAATCAATGTCGCACCACACAGGGTTTTCGGGGCAGGCTAAGTCCAGAGTCCAAAGCTGGTTTTGCCACTTTCTAGTTAACAACTTGGCCTGCCTGAGCCTCAGTTTCCTTACCGGTAAAATAGGATCCTAATGGCATCTACCTCAAGGATTATGGTGAGGACTCAATGAACCAATATATCTAAGGTGTCGGGAGCTGTGCCTGACTCGGTCGAGCACCCCTGCTGCTCGCAGACCCAGAGGGCCCCTCCCTGGCCCTGGGTTTGCATGTTCCAAAGACTTGCGGTAATGTTGTAGGGGAACGGCACAGCCCCTATCCATCTCTGATTTATACCGTTAGGAAACAGGAGGGAAACCTCATCCCGATTCTCCAGATTCTGCCCGCCCTCTAGAGCCCAGCGCCGAGGCGTGACCCTGCCAAGCCTTCCCCTGCTGTTCTTGTGCCTGACCTCCAGCCTTGCTGGCCTCAGCCCCTGCCCCTGCCTGGGCTGGACCCACTTGCCTCTGGATTCCCACACCAGCCTCCGTCAGTTCTCCTCCATGCTGTATCCCCGATGTTTGCAGACAGGCTGCGTCTCCCTACACTAGAGTGATCTCTTCGGGACGGAGCAGCACCGGTCACCAGTTTGCCTCTACCTCCGGGACAGAAGGTAGCCTGGCTCGTGGCGTATAGTAGATACCATTTGTTGACACGATGCACGAATTAAGTCCCTATGACTGAGGGCAGTGGAGAGAAATGGGGAATTAAGCCCGCATGTTTTTGAAAACACGTGCATTCATGGAAACAAAGGCCTAAGTACATGCCTCAGAGAACTGTCCACCACCATTACTGTCTATGCAGGAGTACTGAGCCCTTTCCAGACATTGCCTCATCTTATTTTATTTTTTTAAAAAATTCTATTTATTTATTTATTTGACAGAGAGAGACAGCGAGCACAAGTAAGGGAGCAGAGGCAAAGGGAGAGACAGAGGGAGAGGGAGAAGCAGACTCTCCACTGAACAGGGAGCCCGACGCAGGACTTCATTCCAGGACCCCAAGACCATGACTTGAGCTGAAGCCGGACGCTTAACTGACTGAGCCTCCCAGGCGCCCCTCACTTAAATCTTCATTTTACAGATGAAAAGGCTCAGAGAGACAAGATATTTGCTTAATATCACACAGTCTCGGCATCAACCTGGTAACTTTGGGGAAGCTTAACTCAGACTAGGAAACTCGGTCTGTAACTTGAGTGCACCACGAAGCCCCAGCCTCCTCCTCCGTCCACACTCCCCGCCCCGGCCCAGTCCTGGAGCCCTCAGACCGTCCTCTCAGTCTCCCAGCTTCCTGCTGCCCTCTCTCCTTCCTGCCCAGCAGGGTGGCCCAGCCCGCGAGCCCACAGCCATTCAGTGGCCAATCTTGAAGCCTACTTGTTTGAGGTCCAGCTGCCTTTGCGAGGAGCCAGGAGAGCTCCGGTGCCAGGCAGGGTGGCTCAGCGGGAATTACAGAGCCGGGCGCTCGGCTGCATAGTGCCAGCTTGCCTTACGAGAGATCTCTATTACCTAGAAGACAGGTGCCTGGCTACTGGGCAAAGCCAGCCGGAGAGGATGGGATCAGGGCCATCCAGCCCATGCCTGCCACAGAGAAACACGCCTACACGGTGTTACTCCCCCACCCTTAGTCAATGGTGGGCAAGCACTGTTTTTCCAGGAATGGTGAAGGCAGATCCTGGTCGATAATAATGACTGCATTCGTCAGTGTTTCCGATTTACAAAACATTTTTGAATGTCCTATGAATGGTCTCAGTGGATAACGGTAGTAAAAGTCATAACGTTATATATTATAATTATAATAATAATTAATGTTATATTGATGCCATATACCTGATGAGGAAATTAAGGCTAAGGGAGGTTTCATGACCTCCTGCAAACTCACAGCTAAGACTAGCTCCATGCCATGCCCCTCAACCCCACGGCAGGTATGTGCAGGAGAGGTGGCCTCTGGGCTGTGAATGGAAGAGCCTTGATCTTGCCCTCCATGGCACAGTCAGACTCAGAGTTACACGGCAACACTCAGACAACCTCAGCCAGTCTCCAATCACACACTTCAACTATCTCCTAGTCAGCCGCTCTGTTCATATGCACCAACCCAAGTCACATACCAACAGCAGGAACCACGGCTACACACTAATACTCAATGTGTTTGAAGACACTGGCTTGGGAGAGCAAAGATTCATACATGTAACTATACACACATGCCCCTCACTGCACACACACCTAAGTGCACACACTCCTTAACACGCATACCTCATTCCGTGAACATATCCAGGGCCCTCATGAAAATGCATGGGTCTTAACTGCACCCCAAGTCACCCACTTAGTAGAAACTCCCCAAACCCATGCACACGCAAATACATGAATGCACACGCACTCCCCCTTGGATATCCAGACATGCATATACACACGTATCTACAGCCCTCCACATGCAGCCATGTGCGCGCGTGCGCGCACACACACACACACACACACACACACAATCGAGGCGAAGGATGTTGTACCCCCTCCTGACCACATGGGCCCTGGAAGGATATGATGTCCCATGGGGACCTACAAATCCTCCATCTGTGGCTACATGTGGGTGACATTTGGCCAGTCCTCTAGCCCAGTCCTGCCTGGCATGACGGAGAGGAGCGGGCCAAAGGCCAAGTTCAGAGCTGCAGCAACATGAACAACTGTCACATGGGCATGGTGCCATCAACCTTTTTGTCCCTGAACACTGAGCCAGGTTCCTGATCGGACCTTGCCGAGGGCAGACACTTCCCACACTGCAGAGGACTCCCCTAGAGTGGAGAAAGCTATGTCTGGGTATAAGAGGCTGAAGCTTACATGAGGAGCTTGAAGACCCCACTTTACTGTGTGACCTTGGGTGGGCGACCTCAACATCTCTGAGCCTCAGTCACCACATCTGTGAACGAGGGATAATAATACCTTCCCCTCAGGAGTGAGTCAATCAAATGAGATGATAGATGTACATAAATGCCTCGCACACAGCAGAAATGAGTACATGCTGTTGAAAGACAGAATGAATGAGTGAACAGCAGATAATTGCGAACGGCACTCTAGGGCTCTCTCTGCTGAAATCCCCTCCCTCTTCTGCCCTTTGAACCTCCCACTCTGGTTTCCAAAGTAGGGCATTGCATCACTGCCCTGTCTAAAGTTTCACCCCCATGACTTCCTATTAGCCTCCCACTCCACAAATTCTTCTGGAAGGCCCATCTTAACCTCCAACCCCATCTCCTCCACTCCCTTGCCTTCTGGCCACACTTTCCTTCTTATATTATTTGAACGCACCCATTTCTTCCAGCCCCAGGGCCTTTGCACAGGATGTTTTCCCTTCGCATCTTCATGTGGCTCTGTCCCTAGCTTTATTTAATCTCTCTGCTTAAATGTCACCTCCTAGGTGAGGTCTTGCCTACCAAAACCACCATCTCCCCGTCATCCCCTTATTTTCCCTCTGACCCCTTATGAATTTATATGCACATATAGTCTTGTTTAATATCTGTCTTCTCTTGAACGTGAGCTCCACAATGGTAGAGTCTTTGGCCGTGAATCCCCAGCACCTACAGCAGAGCCTGACATACAGTAGGTGCTCAATAACTACCGGCTAATGAACATACAGATAGGACTCGAGCCCTTGAGGAACCTAAATAAATTTTCCATCCTTAAATAACAATAAGGTACTGAGCTCCCCTCTCTCTACTTCCTTGTTCCTGTACAGCATAGCTCATTATATTTTAATTTTTCCCAGCCCCCAGCTAGTCTAATTATTCACAGCACTCATGTGAGTATTTGTGTATGCGTGTTGATAAATGAGTGAGCTTGGGCCAATCTATGCTAATGGTTCTTAGGCAGGGAGCAGCAATCTGAGCCCTTCATTTAAATACCCTCGGCTGCCCTCCTTCCACTAACGCCCAAGTGAATGACAGTCTCCAAGGCTAAGTCCACAGCAAGTGCATTCTGAAAAACTTCTCTTGGCGGCCCGATGCATGTTACCACATCGTCTGGGGGAAGGCAGTGGAGAGTGGAGGTGAAGACACCGACTGTCACAATCACCCTGCTAGGGCTTGAATGTGGGCACCACCTCGAGTCACCTAACCTCCTCATGCCCCACCCCCCAGCTGTAGCGGGTTTCAGAACACGTATCAAAATAAGCTTATAAATCACTTAACACAGTCCTTGCCCAGTGCAAGCTCATGAAAAAATATTTGCTTCATTAAGTTATTGTGACTTTTCTCTAGGCAGTGATGCCACCTTCCTCAGTTTCCCTACAGGGCTTTCTGTGGCAGACAGTCTGCAAGTGGAGTTGCCCGTCATGCTGATGGAAACACATGTGCTGTTCCTCCCATCTTCCAGAACAATCTTCTGCCTTGAACTCAGGGCCCCCTCCAGTTATCAACCCGCTCCTTTACTCTTCCTTATAGGAAAATTCATCAAAGACTTTTCTGCACTCATTGTTTGCAGTTCCTCTCCTTCTGTCGTCCTTTACACTTATTAGGGAAATTTCAAACATGCATTTTACTAATCTCCTGCCCCAATATTTTTTGCTGGGGTATTTTAAAACATAACCCATTTTAGATCATTTTAGCTCGAATGTATCTCTAACAGGTAAGAACTTTAAAAAGATATAATAACGGGATCATTATTACGCCTAACTGAATTAACAATAATTGGTACTCAAATTTCCCTGATTGCGTTAAAAAATGTCTTTTTACAGTTTGTTGGTCTGAATCAGGACCTACTCAAGGTCCACACAACACATTTGGTTGGTTTGTCTCTTTTCCCTTCTCTCCTAACCCCACACTAATCAGGCTTCTGCCCTGATTGTGTTATCAGAGCTAGGTCATTGATTACCTCCACTTTGCTAAGGCTGATGGGCAGTTCTCCCAGTCCTCACTCTACTCCAGGGCTTATCTCTATGTCCCCGCCCTCCTGGTTGAAACCCCTCTTTGCTAGGACACCACATGCTTCTCCAGCTTTTCTCTTGACACGGGTGTGCGCTAAGTCTCCACCCCTGGTCCTCTTCAGTCTTCTCGCTCCTTGGTGATGACATCCAGTAAGGCTTTCAAAGCCTCCCCAAATGTATATCTCCAGTCCACTCCAAATGCCTGCCAATCATCTCAACCTTGAGTGTCCAACAGGCATTCCATAAGAGGCATTTCAAACTTACCATGTCTGAAACTCCTCCTGAAATCTCCACCCACCCAGACCTCCCCATCTCCCCCTTCCAGTAACTTTCGCCCAAACTCTTGAACTCACGTCCAATCCCCCTTTCTCTTACATGCCACACTAATCCCTGGTCTGACCACTCATAGCCACCTTCCCTGTTACCACCCCAGGTCCTTGCCTGAACTTTACAACAATGTCCTGCCTTCTCTCCTTGCTTCTAGCTTTCTTCCTCTTCAGGCTGTTCTAAACAGAAACTCAACCCAGCGGCCAAGGTTCCTTTTAACCCAATTTTTATTTTTCTTTTTTTAAAGATTTTATTTATTTATGTGAGAAAGGAGAGGGGCAGAGGAAGAAGCAGACTCCCCACTGAGCAGGGAGCCTGGACCCTGGGATCACGACCTGAGCCGAAGGCAGACACTTAACCAAATGAGCCATCTAGGCACCCCTTAGCCCGGTTTGTCTTAAGGTCAAAATCAAACTCATCACAATGGACGTCAAGACCCTATCAGCGTGTCTCAACAAAGAACACTGGTATTTTGGGTAAGAACATTCTTCACTGCAGGAGCTGTCCTGTGCTCTATTGGATGTTTGGCATAGCCTTTGCCCCTAAGTGCTGGGGGAGTGACACCTCCCCCTCAACCTAGCCAGCCATTGTGGCAACTAGCATATCCCCACACTTTCCAAACACAGCCCGGTGGATCCTATTTGTAGCATCTCTTACAAGATTTGCTGCACCCCTCCACTCTCCCACTTTGCAACCCTCCACCAACATTTCTGGTTTTGCCTCAGACTATTCTCCCTGGGTTCCCTCTGTTTCTGTTTTACTTCAACAACCAGGCTGTTCCCTCAGTCCCTCAAGGGGGCTTTGCCTCTGCCAGCCTCACTCCCCTACCCAGATTTCTCAGACACCCTCCCCGCCCCAGGCTCCGGGTCTTTGCCCAGGTGTTATCTTCTCAGTGAGAACTTCCCGGGACTCCCTGTTTGAAACTGTGATTCCCTCCTTTACTTCCAGGTCCCCTTCTCTGTTTTATTTTTCTCCATGACACTCACCCCATCAGATGTAACCAATGTTCTTTCTTAATCTTGCTGATTTTTTTTTTCTGTCAGCTTCCTGACAAAAGTTGTGGATTTTTTCTGTTCACTACTGTACCCCAGTGCCCGGAACAGTAGGAACAGGCTCATGGTAGACGACCGAGTATTTGTTAGGTGGAAGAATAGACATATCATGACTATATACTTACATAGAGAAGAAAATAAGCACTTTTAAACCAAGGAATAAAGAATTGACTTCATTCTTAGCCAGGACTGGATTAGGCTCAGCCTGAGGTGGGAAGTAGGGGGACAGGTAATGGGAAACTCAGGTTCCTCCTCAGATCAGTTCAGGGAGACTTCCTGAAAGAGGTGGTGTTTTCGGACTCATCTTCGGCTTGTGGGAAGGAGACTATATACCTTGGCAGCTCCCCCAACCTTGATGCCTATAGGCAACAAAGGGAGCCAAGCTAAAAGAGTGGCAAAGACTCTTCAGGGAAGAAGGCACGCTTCCTGAGTCTTCTTTCTACGGCAACTGATCTGTGTCTAGAGGAGGCTGCAGGAGCACACCTCAGCAGCTGGAGGGCCAAGTTCAAATGGAACTCCTAGGTCATGTCTGCCTACCCACCCACCCCTCAGAGAAACATCTCCGGAATGATTACACGGGTGGGCTACCCAGAGCTTGCCTTCCAAACTCTCAGTAGACAAGAAGGAACCTAGATTCACAGCCAGTGGGATACTTCACAGCTATTAAAAAGAATGAGGCAGCTTTCTTTATACTGCATATGGAAGGATCACCAAGACAGATTATTGGAGGGAAAAAGCAAGGTGCAGAACAGCATATCATTTACTGCCATTTGTGTAAAAGAAAATACACACACATAAATATATACGTGTGTGTGTGTGTGTATTTGCTTGAAGGTACATAGAATAACCCTGGGAGGATGCATGAGAATTCGTTAACTTTTCTGGGGGGGGGGTTCCTGGGGGTGACAATGGGCATAAGTGGGTTGGAGGGATTGTCAACGAGAAGTCTTTCTGTTCTGAGCCCTCTGGAAGACACAGGGGGGATAAGGAAGAGAGCCCTCTACCTTTGAAAAGCACTTTCTGGCCTCAAAGGTCCCCAAAGAACAGCAACTAATATATCTTCTTGAGTCCTCACTGCCCGCAGGCACTCGCCTTGCCTGGCGCTTTTTTGGCCTGACCTCTTCATTTCCCAGCAGTCCTACGAGGTTAGGAGTATGCGTATCCCCATTTCAGATAAGAAAACCAAGACTGTCATTGCTGAGTATGGCAGGGAGCACATGACCGAGTGAGGATCAAACCCAGTGCCACTTTCTGAACGATTATGCCTCATCATAGGTTTCGCCAGAATTCTAAGACTATGAGATTCTATAAAATACAATATAAACCATGGGAAGGCTGAGATACAGCTGGGATTCTCCTGCCCACGTGTCTGGGTACGAGGGAGGCTTGTACCCAGGGGAGGTGGATGCTGTGTAGAAGCTGGACCTAGGTGACACCAGCCTGATCCCCGAAGTCGCCCATGCCTTCTTCTCCCCTTCTTCCCCCAGGTGGATGCAAGCCCACCAGCCTGGGTTAGGGCCTACGGAGGGCTGGGAAAGGATCCGCACCCTCGGGGAAGGGGGCGTGGAGCGATCCTGGCCTGGGGCTGGGGGCAGGCAGCAGCGCCGCGGGCCGCGGCGGCAGAAGCAGCAGCGGCCGGGTGGTGACGCAGCACGGAGGCCCCGACCTCCCCCCTCGGCTCGCGGAAAGGCGCGGGCGGCAGCGGCGCCGGGGGGCTCTCCCAGACGCCGTGGGCGGGCAGCGGTGCGCACGCCGGGAGCAGTCGGAGGGGGCCGTGGGGCTGGGGCTGGGCCGGACCGCGGGGAACGGCCGCATTCGAGATACGGGTCGAAGCGAGAAGGGAGAGGGGCGGGGCGGCCCAGCCAAGGCCCTCAGCGCGAGCCCGGCGGGGGCCCCGGAAGGCAGGCGGAGGGGGCGGGGGCGCGACGGGCGCGGCCAAGCCCGAGCGCACAGGTGCCAAGGCTGCGCCTCCGGAGCGGGTGACTCAGCAGCACCGCGCAGGGCGGGGGCGGGCCGGGGGCGCGGGGCGCGTGCGCGCGGGGGGCGGGGCGGGGGGGCAGGCGCGGCTTCCCCCGGTCGGGGTGCCCGCCCCCGCGGGGGAGCGTGGAGCTCGGTGCGGGGCGGGCGCGGCGCGGGGGCCGGAGGTTCCATCGTGCTGTGAGCAGCTCGCCAAGTCGCCCACGCAGCCGAAAGCCCGGCTGCGCGCACCCTCCCTGCGGAGAAGCCCCCGGGGAAGCGGCCGGGTGAGGAAGGGCTTTCCCCAGGCTTTCCGAGGGAGGGGTTCCTGGTTCCCCACTTCTCCCTTCCAGCTTGCTCCCAGTTTTCACGCAAAGTCCGGAGGGAACCCGGTGGAAATTCCTGGCGCGCTTTAAAGCTGGAAACCCCTACAGAATTCACCTCGTCCCTCCCCCACCTGCAGGGCAGGGCCACCCTACATTGCAGGGGTCTCTCTCTCTCTCTCTCTCTCTTTTTTTTTTTTTTGAAAGGGAGCGTGAATTCAGCGTCTCCCTTTGTCCCCCATCCTGACCTCCCTTCCTAAGGCTCTTACCATTCGTAAGTCACTTTGTACGTCTAAGCTAGGTTCTTGATGCTGCCGCAACCTCTCAACAGCTCTGCCTCTCGTTGACTTAGTGAGTCTAAGGGAGACAGTCCAAGAGCAGGGCAAAGAGTGATTGTCCCCCCCTTGATCAGGGGGGAGATCAAGGCCCAGAGAAGGGGCGGGGTTTGCACCAAGCTTACATTTGGGGTCTGTGAGGATGGCACAGCCATCAGGACTGAGGGGGCTGGCTTCTGGGTCAGGGTCCTGCCTACTTCTGGAATTCCCTTCAGCCTTCCATGACTGGCTCACAGGAGGGAAATAGCCCCAAGAATGTCAAAGATGCCAACCTAGCCGATTTGGAAGCATCCGGGCCATCTCTGTAAAGACCAGACTATGCCAGGAAACACTAAAACTAGACACAAGCAAGAGCTTCCCAACCGCTTTGTAGAGTTTTTGTCGCTGTTGCCGTTTTAAAATAATCATTGTGTTGAATTCATGTGTTGAATGAAAATTGTGGTGCATTGGAATCATTTATCAAGGAAGAGATTGTGGAATTCCCTTGCTTCTCTGCCTGGGGTGGGAGTGCATTCCTCATAGCAGGGAGACAGCTGGTAGGACCTGACAGCTCCAGAGCCCAGAGAGGTCATGTGGTGCCACTCCCTGGCCAGAGCTAGGCCAACTCCCGTCCAGGGAAAACCACAGCGCAGCTTTCCATGCATCACCCTGCTGCTGGGTGTCTGAGCTTCCAAACACAATACCTTAATAGAGAGTCTCTGATCCCTGACCCCTGCTCTTGCCCACCCTTCAGGCAACCTTCTTCCCAGGAGCTGGCAGCTTCCAGAAACCTGGTCCCCTTCACACCTGCAACGGGGTGAGGGTGGGAGCATGTAGACTCCCCCCATTACAGAGGGGAATACCCAGAAGGAACTGGCTAGCCAAGAGAGACGAAACAAGTCATGCAGAGAAGGAGAGAGAACCCAGAGTCCTGACTGTAACCAGACCAGGGAGTCATGGGGAAGCAGGAGGAAGACCTACGCTGAATTTTGCCATGAGGTCCACACATCTTTTTATGGTGTGTGCTGTGATCCCTCTCCCCTACCCCTAGTAACATTCACCCCTGCGCAGCCGTAACCATGAACACATCGGCTGCTTATACACACCTGCTCACCCTCTCTTCGGGGTCCTGACATTTCCCTGAACAGAGCTGACACTGCCCGGTCAAGAAATAGGAGTAAGAGGCCTGGAGCCTGAGGCTGGTTCCTGTTTCATCCCCCAGGGCGGAATCCAGCTCTCTCTTTTCTCTTTCCACCTGGAGACATGGCCACATCTTGGGCTTCCTTTCCCTCCCATCATCATAGACCAATTGCCTATTCCTGGTTCAAGCTTCTGGCAAGGCCATGGGCCTGGGGCAGGGTCACTGAGATGAAACACTCAAAGGGCTTTCTCATGCTTAATTCTTAACATGGTTTCCCACACGGAGGACTGGACTGGTCTGGGGTTAGAGGCTGGCAGCAGAGGGAGAGGAGGCCTTTGCAGGCTCATGGAGAGGATTGGGGTGGTAGAAACCCTGATGTGGCCCTCACTCCCCAGCTGGCCTTAAGAGCTGAGCCTCTCATCCAGCTTCTCTCTTGTGCTCAGCTGCAGACTCTGGGCTTTTGGGCCTAACTAAGCACAACCTCCACCCCCAGCAGAGATTCCCTCCGGCGGAGACATTCTTCAGCCTGGACACCTTATGCTTACCTCCCTCCACCCAACGATTGCTGAGCCTGCCTGGGACCTACATATTAGGAGATTGTTTCTTCAAGCAGTATTTATCAAACTCCTACCAGATGTTGAGTTAGCCCCTCATCCCCCATTCTCTCCAGGCCCAGGTAACCCCAACCTCTACCACCTGTTAATGCTCTCACCCACCTCTTCCCAACCTCACCGCAGACCCCAATAGAATCGTGTGAAATTTTGCCATCTAGAGAATTATTCTAAGACCCTAGAAAGGATCAAAAGAGATTACCCAGTATCAGGATGCTCCTTAAATTCCTGCTGAATGATTTTTACCCATGAAGCTCACTGGGCAAGTATCCCTTCTACAGCCAAGATAATCACTTTTCTGAGGCAAGCCAATGTGGGAGTGCCCTGGGTCCCCCCGCCACTCTGCTTGCCAGGTCCAGGCCAGGCAATTCCAAATCCCTGCAAAATATGGCAGACATAAAAATCATTTAGGCTTTCAACAACCTCCCCTGTGAGCCTTTCCACTCCTTCTGAGCCTCCTGCTCTGTCTCTTAGTCAACCAGTGCCGCCATGGCACCCCCCTCCCTTATCAAATCCTTTCTCGGACACTGCTCACATCAGAACTCTTTCATGCTGAAGTGGAAAGGCTGATAGAGCTAAATGTGTTGTTTTTCTCCTGTCCTAGGAGAATTTGCATTTTAACAAGGGGGATAACCTTGAAGTATTGAAAGGAATCTCTAATTGTGGAATTGCTGGCAGAGGTGAGCTATTCTGAAAGGCAGAGACCTCTCTGGGACCCCTGAGTTCACATAAATAGCTGTAGGTCTGGCCCCGTACACCCACGGAACAGTCCTGACCAGTCCTGACGGGGGCCCGTCACTGGATAATGTCAAGAGCGCCAGGGGAAGAATTCTAGGTCTCTTTCCACCACTAACTCATCTGGAAACACCAGTCACTTCTCTCTCCAGCCATAGTTGCCTTACGTGCCTCAGTAAGTTTGGAGCCACGGCCCTTTTCCGTACCTTTCCAGCTCTGACCTTTGCTTGACCTCCCAGCGGGGCTGGAGGACCTTGGCCCAGCTCCGAAAGCTCTCCCACCCCTGCAGCTGTGGCCTGGAGGGAAGGGCCCAGTGCCCGCGGAGCGTGGGGAGCCGCTCGGACAGGCGTGCGTGGCCTCAGTCCACAGTCGCCTGCCTGCCTGCTGGGGACAAAAGGTACCACTCAGCACATACACCGGGCCTGCAGAGTTACATAACCCTCCCAGATGGGATATTCCAAGGAGCCACCGCAGAGCAGCCCGTGCCTCTGCTGCGCCCAGAGCCACCCGTGGCCACCTTTTCCTGTGGTGTCCGCATAGCCACAGCCGCCCTGGGAGGGAATGTCAGAAGCCCATTGTCTTTTCTGTTGTTGGTTTTTTGCTTTTTGTTTTTTCCTAGACGGCATTTCATCTAAGGAAGTCTTAGAAGAAGAAACTCTTTTATCTAGCCTTGACCCGAGAAAGTAGAATCCTCCCGTAACCTCCTTGCCTTCCCCCTCAACCCACCACCCCAAGTCCCACAACACATCAGGCTGTCCTTTCCTCAGGCAAACCCTGCTGGGCTTTGTTTTTTGTTTTTGTTTTTGTTTTCAACTTTTGGACCTCAGAAAGAGCTGCAAAGAACAGGGCTGCCCTTTCAAAATTCCCAGGATGGAAAAATTTGGACAAATGGATGTAGGTTTCATTCCAGGGAAGTGGGACACATTCTCCTGGCCCAGACTCCATTCCCCTCACCTCTTACTTTTATCCTCGACAAGTTCATATACTAGAGGAGACTGTGGCTTCCCCATTTGGAAAACGGGCAAGATCATTCTTATCACCACGGGGCATTGGGTGATCCCTTTGATGTCCTTAGGAGAAGTGCAAATCATCTTAAAATGCAACAGAAGACATTTCAGTTGAGCTTAAGGAGGCATTTCTCAACAATAAAGTTGTGAGACCCCATCACAGATCACTAAGGGATGGTGGATTTGTCCTGCTTGGCTGCATTTGAAGGTAAGCTCTACATGCGTGCAAACGAAATAGCTTGGGTGCACACTCTCCGAAGAGAAAGGGGCAGATGAGAAAAGGGCACATGTAGGAAGCTGGCTTCGAAGCAGGAAAGGGATCTTGAACTTGGTTTCAGGTCTTTCATTGTGGTCTGACTGGGGATGAGCCCTGGGCCTGGGTTGTTTATCTGTAGAAATGCTACAATGTCTTGAGCACTTATTAGGTTTCCAGAACAATATTTTTAAAATGATACCATTTAATTTTTAAGCTTTACAGCAACCCTTCAAAGTATATGTTACTTTTCATTTTATAAATGAAAAAACCAGAGGCTTAAAGAAGGTAAATAATGACTATAAGTTCTCACAGCTGGTAGGGGATAGAGCAGGACTCACACCCAGAGATGTCTGACTCCAAAGCCCATGTTCTTAACTACCTAGATCTTGAAAATTCTGCGATTCTTTAGTTCCTTAAGTTCCCTTCAGCCTGAAAAGTCTAAAAATTTCTCCTTCATGCTGCTCCTCACCCTTTTTGTTTGTTAATGCCCTCACTCCTTGAAATGGAGATGACCGCTACTCTCCTCCCCAAAACAAGAAACCCTTTGCAGCCTGGGTGAGAACCTGCCCTGTGTGCTTTTCCAGAAGCAGAGGAAGAAGGTGCTGCAGTGGCCCAAGCCTTGGAAATCCTGCCAGATGGCCTTGCATTTGGGGGTCTGCCGGGTGCAATGAGAGTGTCCCCGGGACCTCTTACTAAGAACCCCCATACCAAGCTGCTGCTTAGCTAATGTCCAGGGCCACTGAGAGTACGTTTGGGCCCTAGTGAGAAGTGTTGAGGCTCCCCAGCAAGGTCAGTCTGTCTAAAAATCTTTACCTGGGATTTAAATTCAGGATCCAAGTCTCTTTCCAGACCACAGGTCCAGCTGTTGGTCCCAGCTCTCCCCTCTTCTTCAGGATCATTCTCACTTTTGTTGGCTCTCCCCGTACACCTGACCCCATCTGCCTTGTCTCGTAAGTGACCTTTGAAACTCGGGCCACACAGATATCTGCTCCATCAGCAGAGCCAACTACTGCTCCTCTTGTTGGGTTTCAGGCCAACAAGAGAATGTTCCAGGGTGCTCTCATGGGGCCCTTGTGTTCGCTATGTGGGCTCGGGAAGGGCTTTGGAGTAAGGATGGAGAACTCGAATGGAGCAAGGCACCGGGAGCTGGTGAGGAGGACAGAGAACAGTGGGTTTTCCCAGAGGCAGGGGTGACTCGTTTCTCTTGAGCTATGTTCTTTTTGGATGAAAGGGAGGAAGGTCTGGGCTCTTGGGCAAGCAGGGAACAGAAAATCTTTACAAGTGCCCACTTTGTACCAGCTTCTAGGATGAGCAAAAAGATGCATACTCCCTCCGCTCGGTGAACCTTCCTTCTGGCCCCATTTTCCAGCTTACCAGCTGGAAGTCCTCTCCTTGCTGGGGGTAGAGGAGAAAAGGAGGGCGGGCAGTTTGGTGAGCACTGGCCTTCATGTTGCTTCCTCAGCAAGCAGGCCTTCCAGCCACAGGTAGACAAGGACTCTGAGTGTTAAGGCTCTTCTTACTCTGCTGATAGGGTTTAGCCTGGTGGGAAGTGATTAGGGTTGGGGGTACTGTACTGTCTGAGGATGGAACGATATGCATATGCAGTACAGGTCTCTCCATGAGTTGAATCTCTGGGTCTCCATCCTCCTTCCAGCTGCCCTTGGTCCTTACTCTTCCTGACGTAAACCCTTGACTCCAACCAAGAAAACCTTCTCTCTGGGCTCTCAGTATGCTCCCCCTTGTCACCCTGTTCTCTTCTGATAGATGGAGCAGCAATCTGCTTACACTTGCTTGGATGTTTCTAGATATATGTTTCAGGTATGTTGACAGGGACTGCTTGCTTCTTTCCTGTTTTTCCACTGACAGACAGACCTTCACACTCTCTTAGTAGCTCTCAGAATGGGCCACACAGGAGCCACCATCTCTAGGCGGATGACCCTGACTCAGTGGGGACAGAGACACCTGCTCCAATCAGCATTTTAGACAACAGGCTAAAAAGCACATCTAATGATTGTCTGTCCTTCAGCCTCCAGTCATTATGACACCGTGGAGCTCAAGTGACCCAAGATTTGTTTTATGCTTAAAGGGTGAGAGCAGAGAAAAGGAGACTTCACTGGGCTGCTGAAGTGGAACCAAAGGAGAGATAGAAGGAAGAAAATATGGGAGAGAAAAAGAGTTTGACGGGAGAGAAGAAAGGGGAAAGAGAGAAGGAAGAACAAAGAGAAGGGGGAAGGTAAGGAGGAAGAGAAAGTAAGAAGAGGAAGATGAGGGACGAAGGAAGAGAGGAGAGGACAGGAGCTACTGAGCCTTTCAGACTTCCTGACTACTTGGAGGTGGGGGGTTTGGAGTAGGAGCTGAATTTGAATTATAATTCAAGAATCTTATCCAGCCTCCGGTAATCCCCTGCCTCGGGCTGGAGAACATGGGCTGTAAATGCATGGCTGGCTGGGTGGGCATACGTGTTCAGAGAAGCTGTGGTCCCAGGGAAGCCAGTAGCCTCTGGTAGGGTCATGTGCTTCCACAGCACGAAGTAGGCTTTGCCAGATCAGGCTGAGGCTCTGACTCCAGCCAGGAAAGGGATAATCAATTCTGTAGATGCTGTGAGCCTTGATTGAAAAAATAAAGAGGAGGAAGCTAGATAGCTGCTTTCATTAAGAGGCAAAAGCAGTGGGGGCTGGAGCTTAGCAAGAGCCAGGAAGCACGCAGAGAAAGAATGTTAACCCCTCCAGCGTCTTTCTTCCGTGATATCTTTGCACTCACCCACTCCTTCATCGTCACTTCCTTGGCCTGACCTCTAAGGCCACCACCTTCCTATCACCCTCAGCTGAAGAAGGGAGAGAGGCCAGGCTGCATAATAATGCAGATCTGATGACAATTAAATGATGCATTATTTCCCAGGCCCGGGTTCCCCGGGGCTCTTGCCTCTCCTGGATTTGGGCAGGAAGAGGAGCTCTGGGTACAAGAGACAAACTGTGTGGGAAGATAATGCGTCTAACACAGTGCCTCGCCCCATGTAACCCTCGCCCAACCCTCAGCAACCTCCCCCGGGCCGCATCTCTACTATAATGAGGCCAGAGAAGGGCAAGTAAAAAATGAGAAAGGATTTCAGTAAAATTATGATCGGAAGACCTCATCTGCCTTGTCTTCTTCTTACTTCAGCGTGCCCAGTAGAGAACTGATTCAGCAGGGAGCTCCCCAGAAGAAACACCAAGGAAAGGGCTGCTGCCTCTATTCTTCCTCTCCTCACCTCACCCTACCCATAAAGATCTCTGCCTGCTGGTTACATCCAGCCCTGCACTGCTGAGAGGTGTGGGCAGAGGAGAATAGCCATACAAAATGGGGGTCAGGGGTAGAATCCAGATGGGGCCAAATGTAATCGGCAACAGTGAGACATTACTGAGGTTCTGTGGGGGAAACTTGGGTTGAAGTTCAGCGAAACAGTGAGGAGGAACGAGTGGCACAAAAGGCACAAAAGGCATTCAACCAGCCAAGATGTCCATGATTTCACATCCTAGGGGAGAGAGTGTTGCAGGGGGGAGGTAAGATGCTCTCTCTGTCTCTTGGTGTCCAGGCTCGGGGAGCAAGGGGAAACACTGGAGGAGCTGGAGGAAGGAGGGGGCTACTTGGGGTATTAACCTCTTAGTGCCTGGCACAACTTCCTAGGTGAGAGATTTTTAACAACTTTCACTCTCCTCTACCATTCTAATTATTTCTTATTTTTGTTCTGCTCCTATGGGAAGCAAAAACAGGACAAAGGAGAAAGAAAGATAAAGACGCTATGGGCAGGAGAGTTGGGGCTCTTCAAGCTACTTTGGCGGCCACAACAAAGTCCTTTTCCCAGAAAAAATGATCTTTCCTCAACCCTTTTTGCTCATAGTTCCCTGAAAACATGCAGAGAATGTGGGGAAGAGAAAGGAGATACCAAAGGGCATGAGGAGAGGAAGCAGGTGAAGAATCATAATTATCAGGAAGCAACCCCCAGAAAAACAAATGAAATAGGTCTTTCCCCCCTATTTAGGGGAAAGCCACATAACACCTTGTAAGAACATTGTCTTGTTGAATCCTGGGCACTGAGGGAAACCTGACTTTCTGCTTTTTATGCCAGGTAAGGAAAGAAAACTGAAATTGAAGGAAGGACAGATGGGCCATTGGGGGAGCTGGGAAAGAAGGCTGCATCTTTTGGGGGCTTGACTCAATTGCTATAGGTCTGCCAAGTTAGATCATCCTGGGTCTTCACCCCTAGGAGCCCATGGTTCCAGTCAAGTCTACTCTCTATGAGTTAACATATCCTTCCCCAACTTCTCTAACTACATAGATATGAGGAGAAAATGAGTTTTGAAGGAATACGCCAAATCCTCACAAGTATCTGCAGACTTGAAACATGCCGAGACTGGATGAGATGAGATTCTTGGCTCTCCTTCCTCCTCCCTCCTCCCTCCTCCCTCCTCCCCCCACCCACCTCCTGTAACATCACCATTGTCAGTGTCAGGTGCTGACTAGGTACTGATTTCCCCTGAGCCGTTCTTCCATGCAGTTCTCCCATCACCTGTATACTCAGAGGAAGGAAGCTGATATGTCACAGCCTGCCCAATACAGAGGAGAGAACATTCCAGTCCTCTTTCATCTCTTCTTCCCATGTCCCTAGTTCATAGACATTGAAAGTAAAGAAAGAGCTTGAGGTCCTAGAGTCCCTCACTGGGGGCTAATGAGTATATTTCTCTCAGGACCCAACATGAGATTCCTAATATCACTAAATAACCAAGTGGAAACAAAAATGCAGTCACCAGCCATAACAGAGAGAGATTTAAACAACCAAATGCCAACAACTTCGTTTGCTGACTCTCTCTCTCATCATTGTTCCCCTTCCACAATTGCCAACCATCCTGCACAGAAATCCTCCTTGAGTCAGAGGGAAAGAGGTGTAGCCAGATTGAGTCCTCATACTGTAACTGAGTCCTCCATTGGCTTGGTGTGTTGTGTCTTTGCACCCCTTTGGTTCTGTGGGGTTTCAGAAGAAAGATGCCCACTCAGGTCAGCAGAGTAAGCTTTCCCAAAGAGCCACTCCTGGCTTTGATCCCACTGCATCAGTGAAAGAGCTAGACTCGTTCCCCTGGGAAATGCTTTCTCCCACCCTTTCTCTATCCCCAGCACCCCTGCCTTCTCACATCATTCCTTCTTTTCAGCCTTATCCCCTGCCTCCTAAATTTTCTCAGACCCCAATTCTACTCTTCCTGGACCCTAGTCCTTTTAAAGCTCTTAACATGCATCTTTGCCAAGCCTCTGTCTCTTTCCATTCAAATAATTTTACTACCCAATCTCCCTTCCAAATTCTTCTTAACTTAAAAAAAAATTCAGCTGTTCTTTTTTCTTTTTCAGTGTAATCTTCATCACAACTTCCTCCCAATCTTGTCCCCTTTAAAATCTGCCAGTTTCTGATATCCCCAATCACTTAAAAATCCATTTCTTCCCTTCTTTGCCCTCCGTAAGGGTCTGGATTCTCTCTTTTGCTCCAACATCCCCTGAAACCTCTCAAACACTGATATCAATCCCTCTTTCCCCCCAAATCTCCTTGACACACTTCTACGTCCAAACATCTTCTCATCTCTTCACTTCAGGTTGTTCTAGTCCTTCAGACTCTTAGGGGATCCCAATTTCCCCCTTATCTCCTCCTTACACCCATTTGCTTCCCTTTCTATCACTACAATCCGCCTCCCTTCTTCCCCACTCACTCGGGTCTCCTGCTCAGGACGCCCTTGCCGAGGGCGGCGGGGGATTTGTGCTGAAGGAGGGTTCCAGCGGCAGTGCAACAACTCGGGGGACGCTCCTTCTCTTTGTCGGCGACGGCCCCAGGCGCCACTGGGTGCTGGTGGGGCGACTGAGGTGCGTGAGCCCTGGTGCTGGGGCCCGGTTGGGGCTGCGCCAGGAGCTGTCCGTGGTGCTGAAGCGGTGGCTGCTCAGGCGCGGGCTGTGGCGCTGCGGGCGAGATCTGTCCGTGGTTCTGGAGAGGTTCCTGGGCCCCGGCGGCGGCAGCGGCGGCAGCGGTGGCCGGGGTGGCAGGCGGCAGGGCTGGCGACGGAGGGATGAGCCCGGGCGGAGGCTGGGCTTGCAGCAGCTGCTGGTGTTCCCACAGGCTGCGGTTCTCGGCGCTTAGCTCGTCCAGCCGCCGCTCCAGCTCGTCGATGCGCTGGCGCTGGGTGTGGATGAGGCTCTGCTGGTTCTGCACGATGGCCGTGAGCTCCTTGAGGTAGAGCACGGCACGCACCGGGTTCTCCAGCAGGCTCTCCATGCCGCCCGCCGCCGCCTGCGCCCTGCCTGCGCCTCGGCGGGCGGCGGGGAGCGCGAGGGCGCGCAGGAGCCGAGCAGCCCCAGCAATCCGCTCGCCTCCCTCTCCAGCGGGCCCAGCCTCCCTCCCCGCCGCCGCCGGCGCCGCGTCACGGCCACACAGACATTCACACACGCACTGAGGGGCGGGACCGCCGCGCCAGGGTCCACCCACCCACCCTCCCACCACCAGGCTTCGTGAGGAGTCTCGGCTTCCTGCAGGGCTGACAGGGAAGGGAGATGAGCGAGGGAGTGGATAGGGGAGCAGGATAAACGAAGGGGACCAGAGATAGATAAATCTGGAGACCAAAAGAAAGCGGGTGAGGTGGACTTAGCAGTACTGGGAGAGTGCCCTGGGATGGGTAGAAGAAGAAAAGCAGATAAGGAAAGAGGAAAAGAAGAGGAAGAGGCCGGGAGAAGGAGGGAAGGAGGGAGGGGGAGAGAGAGAGAGAAGGTGGCAAAGGGAAGAGAAATAGATTTGAAACGAGGAAGTTTCAAATATATGAAAGATCGCATTCTTTTTCCTGGGTCCAACCATCCCAGAGGTTATGGGTCATC
Organism: Enhydra lutris kenyoni; assembly: GCF_002288905.1. Lineage (NCBI taxonomy): Eukaryota > Metazoa > Chordata > Mammalia > Carnivora > Mustelidae > Enhydra > Enhydra lutris. Next base: position 3,744,353 of record NW_019154153.1, read on the forward strand.
TTAAAGACCTTCTGAGGAGAGGCCACACTTGCCTCTTTTGTACTCAACAACCTATTCTGCTGGGGAATTCCCTGGGATACAAGGATCACAGAGTTATAAGGGACCCTAGAGAACATCTAGTCCTTCTTTATTAAGCCAAGAGGGAACTTAGAGTGGGAAATCTGTTTATGGTGGGTTTTCTCAGGAAATGAGACCTCAGGACAGTTTCAGCCACTCTAATATGAACATTAACTAAATAAACCAGGTCCTGTGTGTTGGGTCCGCCGCTCTGGGAATGCAGGAGAAGCAATAGAAATTACCGCGGGGCCGCCATCTTCCAGGCCCCCCCCCCCCCCGCCTTTCCTAACCCTTGACTCTCCCGCCATAAGGATGTATGCCCAGGTCATGTCTCCACAAGTAACCGGATACCTATGCAAGAAACCGGAACATCAGGACTCCCCAACCCTCCAATCCCCAAATACCGTACCTTATATGGCTGTGAACCTATTCCCTCTCTTAACCTAGATAAAAGACCCACTCGACCCCCTCCCAGCGCGACTTCCCCGACTCCTCTTTCCAGAGTCAGTACCTCACCCCGGGGGTGCCCACCTCCTCCCGGTGCGACTTTTCTGGCTTCCCTTCTCCTGAGCCCTGAAACTTCGCTGGAGAGCGCCTTTAATAAATCTTGCCTTGTGCCTACCTCGCCTGGTGTGTTTATCTCGCCTGTAAAACCTTACACTGTGTTTCATGGCTCAGGCTTCCAGAAACTTCTGAAGAGATGTTTTAAAAAAACATTTATGCAGTGCATTCTCCTACAAACACTGGGCTAGGTGGTGGTAAGATCGAGATGACTAGGATGGAATCTTTGGGTTCTTGAAGCTTACAATTAAGTAGGTGAAACAGGTAGTAAATATTTAACTTCGATATATGGTTCTGGTTGTATGTTATAAGATAGAAATATGCCCAGAGTACTACAGGAGCCCAGCAGCTTGGGATCTGGGAAGACCTTTTGGGGAAAGTAACACTTGAAGTGGAAAGGATTTTCCTGGAAAGAGGAACAGCAGGAGCAAAAGATCAGAGATATGAATCAGCATGGACTGAATCATTCATTAATTACTACAACAAATGTACATGTAACACCCACTAATTGTTAAGTAATGTACTAGGAACTAGGCAGGCTATACCCAGCATAGATAGTAAGTTATGATTTCCAGAACCAAGGAGATTATAATCTAGTACAGTAGATAAGGCATGCACCTAAATAGCTAAAATGCAAATCGGAATTTCTGTTAGAGCTCTTCAAGCCAAGTTTCATAGGAGTTCAGGAGAGGGAGCAGTTGTTTGACTCTGGTGGTCTGATCAGGAGGAGGTGTTACTCAAGCTAGGCTATGAAGGATGGGAAATTTCACCAGGTAGACAGAACAGGGGAGCAGAAGATGAAGAAGATACGTCAGACAGAAGGACAAGACTAAGGGATGGAAATAGAGAACTTTGGTTTAATCTAATTTGACAGAAGAATGACCTTTCCCTCTGGGCTGTGAGTGCTCTTACCATTATCTGTTATTCTCCTGTTCTATTCTCCACATGGTTGTTGTTTCCCCAGGGTAGGCATATCTGTGGATACCATGTGTCCAGCGAGCTGGGTCAGCCAAGTCCATCTGGCGCCAGACTATAATGCCCTTATGGGAAAGGATATGTGCTCTGCAAATACATTGGTTTCTCTGTACCTATAGTGTGTTTTTATTTTGTTTTTCTCCCATTTATTTTCCGAGGAAACTTCCTTCTATAAACAATGAGTGAAAGAACCTATCTATAGCTGAGCCAACAGTTGAGAGAGGATCCTTTGGTAGTGATCAGTATTCCAACTAAAGAATGAAGCTTGGGGGATGGAATGGGGGGATGGAATGAGGGCACACAAAAATTCAAACACTTTTCTTCTGAATTTTCTTTGCTCGCCTAGTCAGTTTGTTTTCCATGAGTTGAGTGCCCATAGAGACAATACTATTTCTACGAATAAAATAGCCTGCAGCCTAATTATCCATAGGACTTGTTTGAAATGCAGGTTTCTGGGACCCATGTTAGTCCTGCTATGTTGAAATCACTAGGAATGGGGCCCAAGTACTTTCATTTTTTTGGCGCTTTTTTCCCGTTTATTAAAAAAATCAATTGTATTGAGTTACAACTTAAATGTAATAATATGCATCCACTTTGAATGCATGGTTTAAAGAGTTTTGCCAAATACATATACCCATGTGATCCAAATTTCCATCTCTATAAAAAGTAACCTCATGCCCCTTGCAGTCAGTTGCTTTTAGCCTCAGCCTCAGTCCACCATTGATCTACTTTTTGTCAAGATAAATTAGTTTTGCCTCTTCTAGAATTTCTTATAAATGGCAATCATAAGATATATACTCTTTTGTGTATTTTTTTTTTGCTCAGCATAATGCTTTTGAGATTCATCTATTCTATTATGATATCAATAGTGTGTTCTTTTTTATTTCTGAGTAGTCTTGTGTGGTATGGATAAAACCCATAATTTACCCATTCACCTAAATGTGGACATTTTGGTTGTTTCTAGGTATTGGTTATTTTGAATAAAGTTGCTGTGGATGAGCATAACGGACAAGTCTTTGTGTGGACCTATTGGGGGGGGAGGAACTCTGGAATTGGAATTGCTGAGACATATACTAAATATATTTTTAACATAATAAGAAACTCTCAAATTGTTTCCCAAAGTGGTTGTACTGTTTTTTATCTTCACCAGCAGTGTATGAGAGGTTCAGGTGTTTTTACATCCTCACTAACACTTGGTATTTTTAGGCTTTTTAAATTTTATCACTCTGAGTGGGTAGTAGTATATTAATATGGCTTTCCCAAATATTTTTCTGTTGACTAACACTGTTGAGCATCTTCTCACGTGCTGTTGGCCATTTACCTGTTTTCTCTGCCCACTCTTTCTATTGAATTGTTTCTCTTATCTATTGATTGTAAGAGTTCTCTATATATTCTGGAAAGCAGTGTTGGTCAGATGCATATATTACAAATATTTTCTCTAGTCAGTGGATTGCCTTTTCACTTTCTTACCATTGTCTTTTGAAGAGCAAAGGTTTTTATTTTGATAAAGAAAAGCTTATCACTTTTTTTTTTTCCTAGCTCATGCTTCTTGTGTCCTATCTAAAAATTCCTTGCCTATCTCAAAGTCAATAACATGTCCTCCTGTGTTTTCTTCTGGAAGTTTTACCATTTTGTTTTAGATCTGTGATCTATTTTAGATTAATTTTTGTATTTGGTATGAAGAGTCAAAGTTCATTTTTTTCCTTAAACATTTGACAGAATTCATCACTGAAGCCATTCCAACCTGGAGATTTCTTTGTGAGAAGATATTTAACTACAAATTCAAGTTCTTTAATAGATAGGGCGGTTTTCATCCATTCTATTTCTTTGTGTATCCATTTTGGTAATTTGTGTCTCTGGTAGGCAGAATGATCACCCCAAGATATCTGTTTTAGTCTCTAAAACCTGTGAATGTGCTTCCTTACATGGCAAAAGCAACTTTAAATATGTGATCAAGTTAAGGATATATTTTTTAAAGATTTTATTTATTTATCTGAGAGAGAGAGAGAGAGTGAGAGAGAGCATGGGAGGGAGGAAGGTCAGAGGGGGGAGCAGACTCCCCATGGAGCTGGGAGCCCGATGCAGGACTCCATCCCAGAACTCCAGGATCATGACCTGAGCTGAAGGCAGTTGCCCAACCAAATGAGCCACCCAGGTGCCCTAAGTTAAGGATCTTGAAATAGAAAGAGTATCCTGGATTATCTGGTTGGGTCCAATGTAATCATAAGAGCCTTTGTAATGGGGATGTGAGAGTGTCAGAAAGGAGATGTGACAACAGAAGCAGAGGTCAGAATGAAGCAATTGCTATCTGGGAAGCAAAATTCAGAAAATGCAGGTGGCATATAGAAAATAGAAAAAGGAAGGAAACAGATTCTCCTCCAGAGCCTCCAGAAGAAATGCAGTCCCACCAATACCTTGATTTTAGCCAGGTGAAGCATTTTGGACTTCTGGCTTCTGGAACTGTAAGATAATGAATTGTGTTGTTTCAAGTCAGTAGTGTGTCGTAATCTAATAAGGCATCCATTTCATCTGAGTTGCCAAACTTTTTGGCATGAAGTTGTTTATAATATGTTCCTATTAGCCTTTTAATGTCTGTAGTCTGTGTAGTGATGTCTTCTCTTTCATTCCTGATATTGGTAATTTGGGTGTTTTTAAAACTCGGTCTGGCTAAATATTTATCCATTTTTATATTTTCATATAACTAGTTTTTAGTGTCATTGATTTTTCTCTATTGTTTGTCCATTTGCTATTTCATTGATTTGCTCTCTTATCTTTCTTTTTTTCTACCTACTTTTGTTTCCATTTGCTTTTTAAAAACTAGCTTCTTAAGATAGAAGCTTAGACTATTGACCTTGAAACTTACTCCTTGTTTAGTATAAGTACTTAAAGCTCTGAAGTTCCCACCAAGCACTGTTTTATGTGCATCCCAAATTTTTCATATTTATTCAGTGCAAATTATTTTTAAATTTCTCCTTGTATTTGCAGATCTTTCTATTATTCATTTCTAATTTAATTCCTTTGTGGTCAGAGAACATATCTATATGAGTTCAATCTTGTAAGATTAATTGAAATTTTTGGAACTTTTATAGGGTCTAATTTATGGTCTATTTTGATGAATGTTCTATGTGCAGTTGTCTGATAGCTATTCCAGTTTTCCCATTATTAATATTTGCTTTTGTGGTAGGCAGAACAATGGCTCCCCAAAATGTCCATATACTGTCCCAGTAAACTGATTGTATTACCCTACATGGCAAAAGAGACTTTGCAGATGCCATTAAAATTAAGAACACTGAGATTGGGGAGATTGTCCTGGATTTTGTCCTCAACACACCTGTGCCCATTCTAACCATATGATTCCTTAAAAGCAGAGAACCATTTGTGGTTGTGGTCACAGGGAGGTAGGACTACAAAGGAATGGTCAGGGTAGTGTGATGTGAGGAGGACTAGGCCTGCTTTGCTTGCTTTGAAGATAGAGGAAGGAACCACGAGCCAAGGAATGTGAGTGGTCTTTAGAAGATGGAAAAAGCAAGGTAACTGATTCCCACCTAGAGTTTTCAGAAAGGAAGGCGGCCTTACAGACACATCGATTTAGCCTAGTGACACCCATGTTAAGTTTCCAACTTACAGAACTGTAAGATAACAACTTTGAATGGTTTAAGCCATTACATTTATGATCATCCATTATGGCAGCCACAGAAAACCAATACAGCATGTTACATTTTTTCTCATTCTTTTCCTTTTAATCTATGTATGTCTTTAAATTTAAAGTTTTTTTTTTTCCTATAGAATACATTTAGTTGGATCTGACTTTTTAAAAATCTAGCTTGAGAGGCGACTGGGTGGTTCGGTTGGTTAACCATCCAACTCTTTTTTTTTTTTTTAGTCACTGTATAGTAAGTACATCATTAATTTTTGATGTAGTGTCCAATGATTCATTAGTTATGCATAACACCCAGTGCTCATCACAACATGTGCCCTCCTTAATACTCATCATCCTGCTACCCCCTCCCCCCACCCCCTCCCTTCTGAGAGCCTCAGTTCTTTTTCCAGGGTCCATAGTCTCTCATGGTTCATCTCCCTCTCTGATTTCTCCCCTTTCAGATTTCCCTCCCTTTCCTATGGTCCTCCATGCTATTGCTTATGTTCCACATATGAGTAGAATTATATGATAACTGTCTTTCTCTGCTTGACCTACTTCACTTAGCATAATCCCCTCCAGTTCCAACCATGTCGAGCATCCGACTCTTGATTTAGGTTCATGTCATGGTCTCAGAGTTGTGAGGGCATGGAGCCTGCTTAAGATCCTCTCTTAACCCCTCCCTCATCCTCCTCCCCCTAAACCAAAAAAGAATCCAGCCTGACATTCTTTTAATTGGAGTGCTTAGATTATTTACATTTAATTTATTTATAAATATGTTTGGATTTAAATCTGCCATCTTGCTGTTTTATTGTTTCATTTGTTTTCTGTTCTTTTTCACCTTTTCCTGCCTTCTTTTTGCTTGAATAGCTTTTTTAGCTTTTCTGGTCCATCTCACCTCCACTAGTGGCTTGTTGATACCCCCTGTTCATCTATTTATTTAGCGGTTGCTTTGGGTTTACAGTATTTGTTGTTAAATTCTCATTGTCTATGTCCAAATGTTGTATTTTGTATATAATACAAAAGCATTCTAGCAGTTTATTTCCATTCCTCCCATCCTCTGTGCTATTATCATCATAGATTTACTTCTATATTTATTGTAAATTTCACAATACGTCGTTATCATTTTGCCTTAAAAAGTCAATTATCTTTTTTAATTTTTTAAAATTTTATTATATTTTTTATTTTCATACACACATGCACACACACACACACACACACACACACACACACACACACACCATTTTGGCCGCTTGCATTTCTATATAGATCCAGGTTTCCATTTGGTATCATTGTCCTTCCACCTGAAGAATTTTTTTTAACATTTGTCATAGTCAGGTCTGTTGGTAACATATTCTGTCAGGTTTTTTCTTTTTGTCTGACAAAGTATGTCTTCTCAATTTTTTTTAAAGATTTTATTTATTTGAGAGAGAGAGAGAGAACACAAGCAGGGGGATTGTCAGAGGGAGAAGAAGTACGTTTCCCACAGCCTGATGCAGGGCTTGATCCCAAGACCCCTGAATCATGACCTGAGCCAAAGGCAGATGCTTAACTGACTGAGCCACCCAGGCACCTCCATATTTACCTCCTCAATTGTTAAAAATTTCCTTTTCACGAATATAGAATATTTTACTTTGATTTCTTTTAGGCACTTAAAGATATCATTCCAGTATCTTCTGGCTTGCATTTTCTGGAAAGAACTCTGTGATCAATCTTACCATTATTATAACCCAAAATGAGAAGAAAAATACTCAGTAAAACAAGATATGAAATTAAAGGTGAAGTTAGCAAGGATTTTAAAACAGCTGTCATAAATATGTGTAAGGATTTACAGAAATACAAGAATACAATGGGGAGAGAAATGGGAAATATGAAAAAACTAAATGGAACTTCTAGAGATAAAAATATAGTATCGAAAATGAAAGTTTTACACGGTGGGAGTGACAGCATATATACACTGCAGAATTAAAAATCGGTAAGCTTAACGATACAGCAACAGAAACTCTAACCTGATTAATATCAATCCATATGTTCCTGAGCATCAGGATTTTTTTTTCCCAGTCTTTTTTCTCTCCATGCTTCAGTTTAGATAGCTTCACTTGTAGAAGTTCCATTTAGTTCCTTTTATATATTTCATTTCTCACCTCATTATGTTTATGTTTTCTTCTAGTTTGGGGTCTTACTCCCCCCCCCTTCTTCACATGTCTAGTAATTTTTTCATTTTATACTAGACAGTTTGAGTGCTGTCTGTTGAGTGCTGACTTGTTTTGCCTTCAACAGTGTGGGACTGTATTTTTGCAGGTAGTTAAGTTACTTGTGGATCCACTGATGCTTTTAAGGTTTGTTTTAAGCTTTTTATAGGGCAAGTCTAGAATAATTTATCTATTTAAATTATCCACTCTTGTATAATTTATCCTTACTACCATGGCGAGATCATTCTGTCATCTGATTGAACGTCATCAAGATCTTTGCAGTCTGATGGGTCAGAACTCTAATCTTTTCCAGGCTGTGTGAGCCCTGAACTTATTCATCTTAAACCCCCACAGTCATTATCTACTCAGCCATGTAGAATTTCACTCTCTCTATATATATATATGGCTTAGTGTTCAGCAACAGACTCAAGGAGGGTTATCTGCAGATTCCTAGAGCTTCTTTATATAACTCTTTCTTTTCTGATACTCTGTCCTATAAATCCAACCACCCCACCTCCTCCAATGGCTGTGTCCTTAACTCAGAGAGACCATCATGTTCTGCTTTGGCTCCCTCTTCCTGCCCTGGAATCTTGAAGGTTTCTCTAGGCAGTGAGCCAAGGTGATTGTAGAGCTCCCTAGTCTGTTTTCCTTGTCTCAAGAATCATAATCCTGTGCTGATAGTTTTCCAATTCCAGAAGTTGGTTTTTTTTTTAAGATTTTTTAATTTACTTGACAGAGAGAGAGAAAGCACAAGTAGGGGTAGTGGCAGGCAGAGGGAGAGGGAGAAGCAGGCTCCCCGCCAAGCAAGGAGCCTGATGCAGGGCTCAATCCCAGGACGCTGGGATCATGACCTGAGCTGAAGGCAGATGTTTAACCAACTGAGCCACCCAGGCAGCCCTGGAAATTGGTTTTTAAATATATGTTTATATTAGAATATAACAATTTTCTATTTGTTGATATAGGAGGGCAAGTGCAGTCCCAATTTTGGCTTCTGGCCTTAAAAACTGGCCAGAAGACAAAAAAACCTACATTTTTAATAAGCACCCAGGTAATTCTGATATATTCTAAATGTGGAGAACTGGCAGAGGGAAATAAAAGTAATGCCTTACTTTTGTGTGGCATTTTCCAGTTTGCAAGTCCCCTTCATATGCAATATCATTTAATGCTCACATCTACTCTCTGAAGAAGGAAGGGATGGGATTATGATTCCCTTTCTAGGGTACAAAATTTGAGGCCCGAGAATGTTGTGATTCCATAACACGGTTGGTATATAGGACAGCTGGAGCTGGAATTCTACTCTTCAAAACCTAACGCATAGACTCATCTCCCATACATTGTGAGAAGAGAGGAGCCCTGGAAAAGACAAGCCTAAGAGTAAGCTTGGGCTTACCTTTCCCTGAACCATGCCATCTGTTTGCTCCCCAGTGCTCAGGCTGTTCTTCCTCTGCCTCTGCGTTCTAGCCTGTCTTCCAGCATTAGGTCCCATCATTTCTCCTAATAAATGTTAGGTCCCAGCCAGACTGGACTATTTAATCTTTCTGAAATCCAACAACACTCCTCTGTCTTTCTTGTACTTTCTACTCCAGCTAAAGTGGCTTATCACCCTGAGTCCCTGCATGTCCAAATCCTGTCCCACCAGGGCTCAGTAAAAATGCCACTTATGCAATGAGTATCTCCCATTTGTCCTTCTTTCTTTAGATTCTCAAAGCACCTTATCTATGTGTTTTTCCCTGGCATTCACTACTCTCTTTGTTACATAGTTACCTATATAGGTGTTTTCTCCTCCTATACTGCAGTCTCTGAAGAGGAAGAGTTAGTACCCCTCTGAAACGAATAATACGCTATATGTTAATTAATTACATTTAGATAAAATAAAATTTAAAGAAAGTTAGTGCCTTATAAATCTGGGCACCCACCCCACGTCCCTACCTACACTAATCCCAGGGCCTTGGGCGCAATGGATGTGCAAAGAATATATGTTTAATAAAAGAAGTGTGGTGGTGGGGAGAGAGATTAATGAGCAATTATACTTAGTTGTAGGGAAGAATTCAGCCATAGAAAATGGCACTTTACCTGGGCCTCAGATGTCTCTCTTTTAAAATGACGTGGTGGCGCCTTGGTTATACTGTGTGTGTGTGTGTGTGTGTGTGTGTGTGTGTGTGTGTGTGTGTGTGTGTAC
>NW_019154153.1:3753963-3773487 GCF_002288905.1 Enhydra lutris kenyoni
TTTTCTACATGCAGCTATGTAATCAACAATAAAATGTTCAAAAACAGATTGTAGAACAAAGCCATTCCTACATTTCCCCCTAACTATGACACATAAATCTGTAAAGTCATAATTCTAGGGCAATTTTATGGAAGCAGAAGGGATATTAATGATGCCTTTGATGGCCAATGGCTCCCTGCAGGAATAGCAGAAAAGCATTTGGTTTTCTGGTTCAGGGTACGGATTCGGTCGGTACCTCTCTTCTTCCCCACCTATTTGACAAGAACTGAGGATGCTGCCATCGCTGCCCACGGGCTGCAAGACCCTGGTGGGAAATCCTCTCCCATCAGCACAGAAGGTCCACAGATGTCACACCTCACTTTAATTGGATAGTTCTCCAGACAGGCAGGGGACGGTAGGGGGGAATAGTGGCAGTTGCTTCTGCCCAGATGTGACGGCTTGTAAACCACTGGACCAGGCCTTCAGGATCGTTTCATCTAGCTCTCTGCCTCTGGGCAGAACAGCAACAAAGCCCCACAGGCGAACAGAAGTTCTCCTGGCTCACACATATTTCTTATGTATACTGTTGCCAGGACTGGAAATACATCAGGCTATCAGCCTATAGGGAAGTAAAGCAAATGCGGCCTCTCCTTTGCCTTATTGTTGTATGATAATAGCGACGATAATCCTAGCCAGCACTCGTATTTCGCTTAATGCCCTTAAATATCTCTGGGCCTTGGTTTCCTCAACTATGAATTGGAGATAATAACCAAATCCACATCATAGGTTATTTTAAGGATAAATAGGACATGTGAAGTGCAATCACAGGTATTTATTTTACTTGCTTCTCAGTGAGTGATAAGCAAGATTTTTCAGATGTGGCAAATGAGGCTCAGAGAGGGTGGGTAGTGTTGGGTCCGTTATCAAAGGAACCAGACCGAGACAAAGTGAAAGTTATGCAAAGCCTTATTCTATGCCAAGCATTGGAAGTTAGACTGACCGGCCAGGGGAATGAGACTGAAACAAAGTGAAAGTTATGTAAAGCTTTATTCTATGCCAAGCATTAGAAGTCAGACTGACCGGCCAGGGCCACCTCCAAAGAGAGCGACCCCGCTTTGGTCTCACAGGCTAGTTTTATAGGGCACAACAGCAGACCTCTATGTATGTGGGTTTGGCTGATTGGATGTATCCTACCTGTGTGTTTTAGTAACGGTTACCTGGAACCGATCCTAGTAACTGCCGAAGTGTTTATTAAACAACAAAATGGCCTTGTTTTAGGTATGTGTTTTAGCAACAGTAACTGCTGAGGCATTTATTAAACAACAAAATGTCTACCTAGGCAACATGGGGTCACTATGGCTAAGTAGACCCAGGCAGGCCCTAGGGGTTTAACAGGTTTTAACGAGGAATCGGCCCCAACAGGTAGCTCTCTTAAAGTTACACAGCCAGCCAAGCCAGAACCAAGACTGAAATCCAAGTCTCCTATTCTAAGCCTGTACCCCTTTTTCTTTGCACCACATATTAGGGCATAAAACATAGAGGGAATATTTGGGGGGAGTGTTGACCAGCAATGACCTTGTACTTGTGTGTGTGATTAAATGAAAGAAAGCATGTAAAGCTTCAGACTTAGACTTAGAACAATGTCTGGCACAGAGCACATGTCCAGTAAAAATCAGCTTTATTACTGAGTGGTTACTGCTGTATTACGTATAAAGTACTTTCACAGATACACAATCTCATTTAGTCCTCACAAAATGCCCATGGAGTATTTTTATTAATCCCATTTTACAGGAGAGGGAAGAGGGGCACAAAGAAATAATGACTTTCAGGGCGCCTGGGGGGCTCGGCTGGTTGAGCATCTGACTCTTGACTTTGGTTCAGGTCGTGAGATCAAATCCCACATTGGGCTTGTGCTGGGCATGGGATCCTACTAGTGATTTTCTTTCTCCTTATACCCCCCCCTAAAAAAAATAGTGACTTGCCCAGGACTAATAAATATCAGAGCCAGAAATCCCACTGGCACCAGGCTGCTCGGGGGTTTTCAGCCAGAGCTTCCCTGAAATGCAACCTGGGAGGTGACTTTTTTATTTTTCTAAGATTTTATTTATTTATTTGTCAGAGAGAAAGAGCACAGCAGGGGGAGCAGCAGGCAGAGGTAGAAGCAGGCTTCCTGCTTAACAAGGAGCTGGATATGGGACTTGATCCCAGAACCCTGAAATCATGACCTGAGCCAAAGACAGACACTTAACTGACTGAGCCACCCAGGAGCCCAGAGGTGACTTTGTCCACATCTCACATAGCAAAGGTCAGTTGAGGGGATACAGTTCATACTATGGGCCTCAGAAGGAGTCTCTGAGGCCTTCTTGCAGTTGGCCTTTGGGCTAGGGAAGCCCTATCCATCCCTATTGCCCACCTGATGGTTTATGTCAGTCCTGCCAGGTCTGAGACATTCTGAAGGCATCTCAAGCCTTCTGGCTAGAACAGACCCCCTCAAACCCCCCTCTCCCAAGATACCATTTTCTTGGGACTTCTCTAGATTTAGGAATGGAACAGAGTCATGAAAAGAACATGAGTTCTAGAAAAGGCAGATGTGGGTTTGAACCATCATTCTGCCCCTTCTCGCCTATGTGAACTTGGGGAAGTTATCTAACGGGTCAGAATCTCTAGGAGATGGGTATTGTGGGTTGTTGTAGAAGCACAATACCTGCCATAGAGTAAATGTTCAACAGTTTTTAACATTTAGGAGGAGTGGTAAAGATTTTCCTGGAGTTAGAAGTCTGATTTTTACCCTTCTGGTCATGGTACATGGGTGAGTCACTTACTCTCTCTGAGCTTCCCATCCTCATCTGTCAAATAGGTCCATGTTAGTATCCCCTGAGCTCACATCCATGAATGTTCTGTATGAGCTGGAAAGTAGTAAACAAATTTTGGGGGCAGTAAACCCAGACCCAAACAGAACTCGTGGGCTGGGCTGAAGGTAGAGCACCCCTCTCTCACTGTTCCTCATCTCTAGCCCCAGCAAATGGCCTGTCTTGAATTTGGAGAAGGTCATAGCCTCCATGAAAAGCACACTGAGACAATCCAGAAAAACCTGTAGTGAGAAGAGCACAGGAAGAATTTTCCTCCTTCTTTGACACTCTGCAGGGGGGTGGATGGTCATTGACAATACCTGAGAAAGCTTCAAGCTCCAGCTGCCTGTCTAGAACCCTGGCTACTGGTTCTCATTTGTTCTCTCTCCTCCTGAAAAGCTACCAAGCTAGGGCCAGCATCTCGCCTTCTCTGGACCTCAGGAGTCTGACATTCTGGAGGTATAATCACTGGATCTAGGAGAAAGGACCCCAGACCTCACCTACCCTAGGACACCCTAACACCCAAATGCAGACATTCCCCCCACCCACATCGTTCTTGGTCACCAGGCTCTGCCCAAATTTTCCCACAACAAACAAGTCCCTAACCATCACAAGATGGTTCTCTAATTTTAGGATACCAAAAAGCTAGGAAGGTGTTTCTGATATTGGGCTGTGATCTGCCTTCCTTTCCCTTCTCTCCCATTGGTCTGAGTTCAGCCTTCTGAAGTCTCATTATCCAAGTCAATCCCTAAACCCCCTCCAGCTTTGTTTTCCCTGGAGGAGAGCAAGCGATGAGAGAGAGGGAAGGAGGGGGGAGACCAGATCCAAACTGCCTGAGCTTTCCTACGTAGCGTCTGTCTACGTACAAGCTGTGGGTGTCACATTTGACAGATTGTTTTAAAATATTCTGTTTCTGATTGCTGCCAACTCTTCATCACCCCCAACCCACAGAAACTGCTCTAAGAATGACCCAGGAAATGGGAAGCAGTCACAGCACCCCACCCCCTGGGGTTTCTCCAGTTTGAATGGTGACATTTGGTAGTTTTTAAATTTTTATTATCTTTTTTATAATTTTTTCAGCAGAATCCTTTTAATCATATGAACTCTTACACAGAACTCAGATGGTGGGATAGATGGATGGTTGGATGGATAGATTGGTGGATGGATTGTTGGATGGATAGGCAAGTTGTTAGATAAAATGGGAAGAGTATGTTTAAGTAGGTGCATTCTAGAGCCAGGGTTCAAATCCCCGCTCCACCATTTATTAGCTGTGTGACCCTGAGCAAGTCATTTAATTTAGTTCCTCCTTTCCCCATCTGAAAAAGGGTAAAATCCATCTTATAGGAATATTGTGATGACTAAATGAATTAATGCACACAAAGCACCTAACACTTGGAGCAGTGAGTCCTCTCTGAGTGTCTGCCACCATTATTTTTACTGTTGTCATCCTTATCATTATTATTATTCCCACTGACTGAAGTTGGGGAGACTCTCTCTTCCTCTAGCCAGTGAAATGTTTGAGACATTGGAACTTCTGGGAACACTGCTTGTAGGCCACTTATCTAGTTCATTTTCTTACTCTACAGAGGAGAAAATCCAACCCAGGAAGGAAACCTCACTTGCCTCAGGCCACACAATGGAGTGCGTAGAGCAAAGCCGGATCCTGAGGTGAGGTCTCCTAACTCTTGGCCTTTGCAATCCTCAGAGATCTTTCTTTTTTTTTTTTTTTTAAAGATTTTATTTATTTATTTGACAGACAGAGATCACAAGTAGACAGAGAGGCAGGCAGAGAGAGAGAGGGAAGCAGGCTCCCTGCTGAGCAGAGAGCCCGATGTGGGACTCGATCCCAGGACCCTGAGATCATGACCTGAGCCAAAGGCAGCGGCTTAACCCACTGAGCCACCCAGGCACCCCTCAGAGATCTTTCTGCACATGCGAAACTGTGGAGTGGAGGCCAAGGCCAGAGGCAAGGAACTGGAGCATCCCCCCAGCAGCCTGTGAGTCTGACCTTGGCTGAACTGCTCTACTCCCATCCCCAGCAGGATGGGTCCCAGAGGCCCTCTGCTAATGAAGTAGCACCTCCAGCTCTCTCTTGCAGCCAGGGAGGAGGCTGAAAGGCGGGGAGGAGGTGGATGAAGGCAGTGAGCTGTGAAGCTTAATTCACACTTAGGCTGTGTCTTAAGAGCGCAGGCTACAATATGGTACACGCTGTCGGTGCAAAGTGCGGTGATTAATTGACAGGCGAGTCTTGTCAGGCTTCCTCTGCCCCCTCACTCCCTTCTCTCTTACTCCACTTGAAATATTAGAGGAAGTGTCTCTCCCCAGGACAGGGAATTCTAGGCAGTAGTGTCCCCCCGAGTCTCCAAGGTGTTAGAAGAGGGAGGGTTTTATTTATTTTATTTATTTTTTTGAAGATTTTTATTCATTTATTTGCCAGAGAGAGAGAGAGAGAGAGAGAGAAAACACAAGCAGGAGGAGCAACAGGCAGAGGGAGAAGCAGACTCCCCCTTGAGCAGGGAGCTCCATGCAGGACTCTATCCCAGGACCCTGGGATCATGACCTGAGCTGAAGGCAGACGCTTAACCGACTGAGCTGCCCACATGTCCCAAAGAGGGAGGTTTTCAGTGTTCATCAAAACCAAGTAAACTGTCTCTTGTATCAAGTGACAACCCTTCAATTATGTCCTGTGTATTTATTGAATGCTATGAGTGTTTGCCAGGGCCACCTTCAGGAGTGTGGGACCTGGGCAGCCCCACAGGCTCCCGTGCTTTCGAGAGCCTTGTACTTGATTTAATGCTCTGCTGTCACCATCTTGAAATCATTAATAGTTTTCACTGGAAATGTGTGTTTTCTTTTTTTTTTTTTTTTTAAGATTTTACTAATCCATTTGACAGAGAGAAAGAGATCACAAGTAGGCAGAGAGGCAGGCAGAGAGAGAGGGGGGAAGCAGGTTCCCCGCTGAGCAAAGAGCCCGACGCCGGGCTCGATCCCAGGACCCTGAGATCATGACCCGAGCCGAAGGCAGAGGCTCAACCCACTGAGCCACACAGGCACCCCTGGAAATGTGTGTTTTCTAACTGAAGTCCGGTGAGACAAAGGAGCATGCACACAGAGGAGATCTGTGTCATATGAGTATCTGCCATTCCTAGACACCCACTCCCATGCAGCTTTTTCAATGACCTGGGAGCACAGAATTGTGGTGGACCCCATGCTATGGAGGGAGCACAAGGAGGGTATTTGGTCAATGACGGATGACAGGGACATCCAAAGATCTGAGAGGCCACACTGTCCATCCAAACCAGAACTTACACTGTAAGAAAGAAGGCAGTGACATCTGAGGACACACAAATGACCACGGGAGCCTATCATATCCTTTCCAACAGTTGTTACATCCTTCTATTAACCAACGCTTGGGCTGAAAATGATGACGCAGAATGATGGGGAGAGACAGAGTGACCTACAGCTCTTTTTCCTTTCAGTCCTGCCGGACTCATCAGTAACCCGAAGGCACAGCATGTGGGTAGAATGTGCGCGTGTCAAGTAGTGAAATAAAAACATTTGAGTTTTGTGCCGCATTTCCATTGAACTGTAAATACAAAATCCATACACGTGTACAAGCTATGAAATGTGAGTTTATGATTTTAATGATTTCACATATGACTTAAATGCTCACATTTCCATTTAGAATTTACATCATATACTATAAATATAAATGGTGGGCGCCTGGGCAGCTCAGTCGGGTAAGCGTCTGCTTTCAGCTCAGGTCATGATCCCCGGGTCCTGGAATGGAGCCTTGTGTGAAGCTCCCTGCTCAGTGGGCAGTCTGCTCCTCCCTCTCCCTTTGCCCCTCCCCCAATGCTTGGGCTCTCTCACCCTCTTTCTCTCCCTCTTTATCTCAAGTAAATAAATAAAATCTTGGGGCGCCTGGGGGGCTCAGTGGGTTAAAGGCTCTGCCTCCGGCTTAGGTCATGATCCCAGGGTTCCGGATCGATCCCTGCATTGGGCTGTCTGCTCAACGAGGAGCCTGCTTCCCCCTCTCTCTCTCTATCTGCCTCTCTGCCTCTTGTGATCTCTCTCTCTCTCTGTCAAATAAATAAATAAAATCTTTAAAAACATTTTTTAATCAATCAATAAATAAAATCTTAAAATAAAATTTGCAGGGACGCCTGGGTGACCCCGTTGGTCAAGCGTCTGCCTTCGGCTCAGGTCATGATCCCAGGGTCATGGAATCGAGTCCCACATCGAGGCTCCACAGGGAGCCTGCTTCTCCCTCTCCCTCTACCTGCCTTTCCCCCTGCTTGTACTCTCTCTCTGTCAAATAAATAAACAAAATGTTAAAAAAATAAAAATAAAAAGAATAAAATTTGCAGCCGTGCAAAAGGCTAGAATAGGCACTTTACCAAACAGATTATCCAGAGAGCCAATAAGTAAGTACACAAAACATGGGATATCATCAGTCATTAAAGAAATCCAAAATCAAGGGACATCTGGATGGCTCAGTGGGTTAAGCCTCTGCCTTCGGCTCAGGTCATGATCTCAGGGTCCTGGGATTGAGCCCCGCATCGGGCTCTCTGCTCAGTGGGGAGCCTTTTTCCCCCTCTCTCTCTGCCTGCCTCTCTGCCTACTTGTGATCTCTCTCTGTCAAATAAATAAATAAAATCTTAAAAAAAAAAAGAAATCCATAATGAAGACAACAATGACATACCATTTCACCAGAATGGCTGAAATTTTAAGAGCCCAGCAGAACAAAATGTTGGGCAGGATGTAGAATGACCAGAACTCTGGTATAGTATTGGCAGACATGTAGAACTGTTCAACCATTCTGGAAAACAGCAAGGCCATTTCTTCCAAAGTTAAATGTATACTTACCATACAACCCAGCAATTGAACTCCTCCCTATTTACCCAAAAGAACTAAAACATTTGTCCTCATGAAGACTTGAAAAATAATGTTCACGGCAGTTTCATTCACAACAACCCAAAATGGAACCAACTCCAATGCATATCAGTTGTTGAATGGATGACAAGTGGCACCGCACGCATCCAATGGAATCCTGCTTTTTAACAAAAACACACAAACTACAGGTGCACATAACAATGTGCATGAACTTCAGAAATATTAAGCTTAGTGAAGGAAGTTAGATGTAACAGGGTGCATAGATATATTTCAACCTCGGTGATGTTCTAGAACAGGCAAAACTAATCTTCAGTGATGGACATCAGATGAGCAGTATGGAGAGCGGAGCGGGGTGGACTGACTTCGAAGGGGTGGGAGAACATGGATTTGGGGATAGATGAAAGTGTTCTCTGTCTCGATTGTGGTGGTGAGCACTTGACCACACCCATGTGTCAAAACTCAGAACTCTGCACTAAAAAATGGGAGAGTTATACTTATGTAAGTTATACTTTAGTAAAAATGTGTTTAAATTGAAGCCGTGGGTATCGACAAGGTTCACTAAGTGAAGAGGATAGAGAGAATCGAAGAGAACCAGGGGGCACTGATCTTACCAATGGCTAAGAGGTGTGGTTATCCCCAACTTACATGTGAGGAAAATGGGCCTCAGAGAAGTGAAATGACTTTCCCAAGATCACATAGCTACTAAGTAGTAAAAACTGAGGCTGGAAGCTAGAACTATGTGGTATTAAGGTACTTGTTCTTTTTGGTCTGTCCCTTCCAGGGGCCTGGCCCCGGGGCTGAGCATAATGATGAGGCAGAGAGTAGGACCCCAACTCTTATTCTTTGAGGAAGACAGGCAGCAGCCTGAGGTTAGGGCCTGGGCTTGAAAACCATGTGCTGTTCTTTGTGGCGAAGAACAGAGAAGAGTGTGCACTTAGAATGGAGGGGATGGGGATCCCCCTGAGAATGGCCTCCTGCCATATTTTCTCCACCAGTCTTCACTGTACCCAGTGGAAGCCCTCGCAAGATGACAGGCCCGGGTTGGGGGTTCTGTCTGGGCCCACCGGACACCTAGGGAGCCACCATGAGGTCTGTTCCAGGGGAGAAATAGTCCCCTGCCCTTATTTTCCAGGGAGCTCATCATCACCGCAGACAGCACTTTCCACTTCTCACCTCCAGAAGCATTTGCTGAGGACAACTACATTTAGAGCTCTTCCTGGAGCTCATTGATCCGTCCCAGTCCTGGTGATGGATGAGCTCTCTCTGGACTGTGACCGCAGCTATGTGATGGCTCACTCTGCCTCTCATCCCACCCCTTCTCCCCACTCCCCTCCCTGCCGCAAGAGGGGCTTCTCGGACCAAGGACGCTGTGCCACTACCTTCAGAAGATCTTCAGCTGTTTCCCATTGCCTAGACAGTGCTTTGTAAAATGCAGGCAGTAGTAGATCATGAGATCAGTGTAATGGGTTATTTAAAAATATGAAATCAAATAGAAAAGAAAGTAGAGTGTATCACGTGTGTGAAGGTTAAATATTATCTCTTCAAGTGTCTGATTCAGTTAGGTCTGTCCACACATAGGTATGTAGATGGATGTACTGACCAGAGATGGGACATGGATTTCTTGCTGTGGATCACCGTCAGAAAGGTTTAAAAGGCTAAAAAATCCTGCCATGATGGGACACCAATTATCTTTCTTGCCTCTCGCTGCATGTGTACGTCCCCACATCCTACATCCCCGCCAAAGCGGGACATTCCTCCAAACACCATCCCTCTTCATGCTTACAAAGCTTGACTCCAATCCTTTCCTCCACCTTTGTCTTTCCCTCACCCCTTTGCCTGTCACGATTCTGTCTGACAGCACACTTCTGAAAAATCTCAACTTTCTTCCTCATCAGAGCTCATCGCATATTCCTTTTTGGTCCCGTAGCACATTTTCCTACACCTCTCTTTAGCATTTTTCATTCTGCTTGAATAAAGGTTAAGACAAATGTCGGTTTCTCCCAGTTGCCTTGAGTTTTGAGCACATATATAATCCATCTTTGTTTTCCTCTGCAACTAACTCTGTGCCTGGCACACTGGAATCGCCAGGGAAATGTTGATTGGATTGAACTGAATCCTCAAAATAAAGAATGAGGTAGGTATTATTATTTCCATTTTGCACATAAGGAAGGTGGGGCTCAGAGAAGTTAGGGGACTTGCCCAAAGTCACACAGCTAGGTTAGGACTGGTTTTCTCACACTGCACTCCCGACCTCTGGCTCTACCTGGTCTCTGGAGTGTGGACCCCAGGGCAGACATCTCAGTCACTGACCTGACCAGAGAGAAATCTGAGCAAAGCACTCCCCACGCACAGGAATTACTTCAGTCCGTGCACACACTCTCCACAGAGTTGGTGGAAACTTCCCGTAGACCACACCCAGCTCTGGGGTTTGGGGAGGGGAGTGCTGGCCCCCAAAGGCTGGGCTGGAGGAGGCTGAGAAAGTCAGGAAGAGGGGCTCTGGAAGGAGCAGGACGGAGGCAGAGGCACTGAGAAACCAGACAGGTGAAGATAAAGAAAAGAGGAAACGAGAGAGAAGGAAGGGCGGAACAGAGGAGGAAGTCGGGCAGAAGGAGGAAGGAAGGGGAGAGAAGTGCACTGGAAGACCAACAGAGAAAGGCCTGTGGTTTCCCCAGTTTCCTGTGTCTGGCCAGCTCCTCTGTGGGTCAGGGCTTCTTGCCTTTCCGTGTGCCCACCAGGGGCCTCCAGCATCCGGCAAATGGCAGCTCCCTCATCTTCTCTGTCTGGTGGGAAAGTGACCTGCCTTCAGCTCAGTGAGTAACATCAGCTTCTCCACCAGGTGGACAAAGCTTGCCCGGGATATGTGGTACTTCGGTGGCAGAGCTGGATTTGAACCCCCAGCCGCTGTCTCCCACTCCAGTGGGTGACACCTCCTAGAAAAGCTTTCATGGTAAGCCCCTTCTCCAGCTGTGGACTGTGAGTTAGGAGACCTCCTTTCTGGTTTCTAGATCCGGAATAATATGAATGAGTGATCTTGGTCAACTTGACTGACTTCTCTGGACCTGGATGTCCTTGTGTGTCTAATGGACCAGATGAGAAGCAGATCCATCACTGCTGACCACTTACTAGGAGTTACTCCCTTTACATGCCTCAAGTAATTCGATGTATATAGTCGTTGCGATTTTGTAGAACATAGGGGGAGACCCATAGGCGACTCTAACTTGCAGGATCGGATTTTCTATAATAAGGAGTATGTCTGGGAAAAGTATCTTAGAAGTTAGACTCCACAGAAATCTACCAGCCAGAAAATGTCCCCCAGCCTTACAGGCTATTCCTTTTCATTATCCTAGCCATCTCCAACATCTCCGAATCCCCACGGTTCATTTATTTTCTCTGCTGGTATTTAATGAGCACATCCCATGAGCTGGGAAGGCAATGGTAAAAAATAAAACAAGCAAGAATGATGATAACCAGATCAGAGAAAAATAAAGAAGAAAGGGAGGTAGGGAGCATCGGGGATAGGTGGAGGTGTGTGCAATTTTTAAAAGGGTGACAAAGGAAGAAGACCTCACGGCAATGGCAAAATTTAGGCAATAATCCGAAGGAGGCAAGGGAGTGAGTCATGCATTTACGTGCAGGGAGAGGATCCTAGGAAGAGGGAATGGCAAGTGCCAACACCAGGACACAGGTGCTTCCTTGGTGGTTTCTAAGACCAGCAAGGGGTCAGGTGGCTCCAGAGAACCAGGGCAGAGTGGCAGGGGACGAGCAGGTGGGGAGGCTCAGACTGAGGAAGGCTTGGGGCTGTATCTGCGCTCCATCGCTGGGCCAGGAATTACCACAGACTTAGCAGCTTCAGAGGACACACACTGTCTCCCATTTTGTGCAGGCTGGAAGTCTGGGCACGCCTTAACTGGATTTCCTGTAAGGTCGTAGTCAAAGTCGAGCCAGAGCTGGGTTCCTGTCTAGGGTTCAGCCGGGGGAGGATCTGCTTCCAAGTTCATGGGGCAGCATTCAGTTGTTTGCAGGCCACTGGATGGAAGGCCTCAGGTGGCTGAATGTCAAGGGGAAGCATCTCTTAGCTGCTTACCACAAGGTCCTCTCCATAATGGCGGCTCACAACATGGCACCCTGCTTCTTCAAAGCCCCCAAGTGAGACAGTGCCCTGGCAAGATGGGTGTGACAATCTTAGGTAACCCAATCATGGATGCGTAATCCCAGATAAAGGGTCTCCTTTGCTGAACTTTGTTGATTAGAAGCAAGGCACGGACCGCCCACACCCCAGGGAAGGGGATTATGCAATGGTGATTTGCAATGTGAGTACAAAGAGGTGGGAAGTCATGGGGGTCACCTCAGAGTCTGTCCACTCTGCCCTCCATCCCCCCCCTTGACTCATGTCCACTGTACTTGAGAGATAAATTCACCATCAGCCCCGCAAGGTCAAAGTCCAGAAAGTTGCCTGGATCAGATTTAGGTGTTGATGAGCTTCTATTAGGTGTTCCTCTTACTTGATTTGTAAAAACTAAAGATAGGAGTTATCTGCCTCTGTAAACAGACAACAGTGGGATAACAGCTATTGATATTCCTGTTCAAAAGGCAACAGGACGGCATCTGGGTGGCTCAGTTGGTTGAGCGTCTGCCTTCAGCTCAGGTCGTGATCCTGGGGTCCTGAGTTCAAGTCCCACATCGGGCTTCTTGCTCAGTGCGGAGCCTGCTGCTCCCCCTGCTTGTGCTCTGTGTGTCTGTCTCTCTCTGACAAATAAATAAAATCTTTTTCAAAAAGGGTAACATGGAAGGTACAGAGGAATCACTCATCCACAGCCAGTTCTGAAATCCAGCCGGGCTAATGTTGGGCGTTCCCTGATTAGGTTTTAAGACCTGAGAATACTTCCAAGTCTCTTGGCTCTGCTTTCTGGCCTTCTGCCCTCAGGGTCATCCTTTGTTTTCCATGAAAGATAGCATGTGTTTGCATCTGAGTAGTTTAACCAGCGTTTGTCTTGCCAGCAGAATTTGGAGGCCCCTACAACCCCCTCTCATTTTGTACTCTGTCCCTCGCAATTCAAGCTGGCAGTGCGCTTGCTGAAATAGCTTTCTCAAAAACTTTGTGTGTCGTCTGTGGATTTCAGTGGGGTTTAGTCCATTAGGCAGAAGCCCCAGATCTTTGTGAGATAAGCCCTTCTCTGCCCAGCTCCTGCTGAGATGACCAGGGGATAACTCACACTTTCTCAGGCCCCATGATCAGATTAAGAGGTCCTGGGAAGCACATCCCTAATCTCTTGAAACAGTCCTTTGTATGACTCAATTCTTACCCTGATCCTTTGATATTCACGATGTTTTAACAAAAGATTATATCATCACACTCTCTGCTTTTTTTTTTTTTTTCCTAAACCAGGATTTATCTCTAGTTCATGTGTGTGGGGCCCATTTCTTAATTTTAGCCTCTTTTGCTAGGTAGGGAGGCTGAGAATTTTCAAAATCATCAAGTCCTGGGGCACATGGGTGGCTCAGTTGTTGAGCGTCTGCCTTCGGCTCAGGCCGTGATCTCAAGGTCCTGGGATCGAGTCCTGCATCCGGCTCCCTGCTCAGTGGGGAGTCTGCTTCTCCCTCTCCCTGTGCTCCCCCTTCATGCTCTCTCTCTTTTAAATAACTACATAAAATCTTTAAAAAGATCGTCAAGTCCTCATGCCTATTTAAGAGTTTTTTAACCATTTCCCTCCTCGACGTATCTCTCGCCTCTGTCATTTGATTAGAACCAGCAAGAAGCAACCTGGAGGCATCTCTGTGCTTTCCTTGTTCATCTCAACTATAGGAGCCAACTTGCATGTTCTACTCTCCATGTAACCAACTACAGGAGACAATGTTGCTAAACTTTCTGCCCCTAAGTAACAAGGACCCATTCCTGGGGTCGCTATCAGTGAAATCCTCACTTCCTTTCAGTCCTTGGTGGTAAACCCACATTGCAGCTAACAGTCCAATCCAGGCAATCCAGCCTTTCTCGACCACCTCCTCAGAATACCCCCCCCAGCTCCGCCCACCACACCATTCCAGACCCACTCCTATATTCCTTGGTATTTGTTACAGGAGTCCCCCATTTCCAGCACCAAAATCTGTATTACCTATTTAATGCTGTGCAATAACTTTACCACAAACTAAGAGGTTTAAAACACCACGCATTTATTATCTCACAGTTCCTGGAGGGCAGAAGTCTGGGTGTGAGGGGACTGGGTCCTCTGTAAGGCTGTGGTACAGATGTACCCAGAGACAGGAAGGAAAGGAGTGCTTTCCGGTGGCTGGGGGGAGGGGAGAACGGGTAATGACCTGGAATGGGTGTGGAGTTTCTTTCTACTGTGATGAAAATATTTTGGGATTGGGTCATGGTGATGGTTGCCCAACTTCGTGAATATACTAAAAACCACTGAATTTTATACTCTGAGAGCAAAAAATTTTTTTAAAGGGCCAATTTTATGGTATGTGAATTATAGTGTAATTAAAAACAAAAGCGTTGTCCAGGGCTGGGTTCGCATCTGGGGCCTAACAGGGGAAGGGTCTGCTTCCAGCCTCACAGGGCAGCATTTAGTTCCTGGCTGAGTGGAAGGCCTCCATTCCTGTGGAGGTGGACGGGAGGCCTCTTAGCTCCTTGCAGCCCAGCCCTCTCCACAAGGTACCTTACAACACTACAGCCTGCTCCTCCAAAGGCAGCAAAAGGGCTTGCCCCTGGCGACCCGTTATTACGATTTTGCATCTTTTTTTTTTAAAGATTTTATTTATTTATTTGACAGACAGAGATCACAAGTAGGCAGAGAGGCAGGCAGAGAGAGAGGGGGCTCTCTGCTCCCTGCTGAGCAGGGAGCCCAATGCGGGGCTTGATCCCAGGACCCTGAGATCATGACCTGAGCCGAAGGCAGAGGCTTTACCCACTGAGCCACCCAGTGCCCCAAATCTTTTTTTTTTTAAGATGTTATTTATTTATTAGAGAGAGAGAAAACATGTGCATGAATGGTGGGGAGGGGCAGAGGGAGAGGGAGAAGCAGGCTCCCTCTGAGCAAGGAGCCAGACACTGGGATCGATCCCAGGATCCCCAGATCCTGAGCCTAAGCAGATGCTTAACCGACTGAGCCACCCAGGCACCCCACAATTTTGCATTCTTATATAATAAGCACATACATGTGGTCACACCTGTCCTGTCACCTTTGCTGTATTCTCTTGGTTAGAAGCAAGTCACAGGTTTGGTCCACACTCAAGGGACAGGAGTCACACATGGGTATGAATACACAGCAGTGGGGATCCCGGGGGTCACCTTAGAGTCTGTTGCCACATAGGCAATTTTAAGGGACTAGGGCTTTACTCTGAGAGAAGGGTTTTGGACTGAGTCGTCACCTGACCTGACATGTCTTTAAAGGACACCTCTGGCTGCCATGTTGAGAACAGATTGAGGTGTCTACAGTGGAAGCAGGAGACCAGTTAGGAAGCTACTGGAAAAAAAAATCCAAATGGAAGATGGGCTGGGGAGCCGTCACAGGATTGACACAAACACAGTCCCCTTCTACTTCCTAGGGGTCCCCGGAACTTCCCCAGGGGATGAGGTCAGTCTCCTCTAAGCAGCCTCTAGTCCCTCCCCATCCCCTTCTCTCAGGGCCTGTCCTCTCTCCTTAAGATCTCTTCACCCCAGCACACACTTGTTAGCCTGCTGAAGCGAAAAGCAATTGGGCTGTCATTCCATCTGTCAACAAAATACTAAGTGTCTTTTTTTCAACTCTGGCATGATGTTAATACTGTGAATACAAGGAGGAAGAAGACATGCCCCTCTGCCCGCACATGAGCAAAGATGGCAGTGCAGGGGTGGGGGCCGGGGGGAGGCAGCAGGGGACACTGAGGGGTACAGATCCAGGGGTAGCTAAGAGACACCTAAGCCTCAGGATATAAACTAACAGACATGGCCTGCCCCCCGAAACATATTTTTAACACTGCCAGGTCAAGTCATCTCTATTCTCTCGTCTCCCCTAACCCCTGCTTCTGCCACCAGGCTAGCCTTGTCTCTGTCCTAGAGAACCTTCTGCCCTGCCTTGTGAATCTCTCTCTTCCACCCCTAGCCAGAGTCAGGTCCCTCTTAGCAGCCTTTATTTACATCTGGAGAGGAGCTGTCTGATAGAAATATAAGGTGAGCAACATATGTGATTTCTAAGTATCTAGTAGCCACATTTTAAGAAGTTGTTGTTTTTTTTTTAATGAAATTAATTTTGGGGTGCCTGACCGGCTCAGTCAATGCAACATGTGACTTGATCTTGGGGTTGTGAGTTCAAACCCCACATTGGGCATAGAGATTACTTAAAAAAAAAGAAACTGGGGAGAAAAAGAGAAATTAACTGAAACTATATTTACTTAATCCATATGTCCAAAATGTTACCATTTCAGCATGGAATCACATAAAAAATTATAAATGATACTTGAAAAAATTCCCTTTCCATTCTAAGCCCCAAAAGTTTACTGTGTATTTTATCCTTCCACACATTTCAGTTTGGATGCTAAATTTTTATTGGAAATATGTGGTCTGTATTTAGATTTTGCAAAATTTATGTCAAAAAAGTAAATTCAGGGGCGCCTGGGTGGCTGAGTGGGTTAAAGCCTCTGCCTTCGGCTCCTGGGATCAAGCCTCTGCCTTCAGCTCCTGGGATAGAGCTCTCTGCTCAGCAGGGAGTCTGCTTCCCGCGCTCTCTCTCTCTGCCTGCCTCTCTGCCTACTTGTGATCTGTGTCTGTCAAATAAATAAATAAAATCTTTAAAAAAAAAAAAAAAGTAAATTCACACATCCAAGTTGCCTCGCATGTATTTAAGTTTTCCAATAACCGACTCAATTTTAAAATTTCTTTTTAAATGAGTTTAAGTTAACAGTTCAGTTCCTCAGTGGCACACAGAAGTCTCATTTCAAGGGCTCAGTGCCTGCAAATGACTAATGGCTCGAGCCTAGGCCTCTCCAGTCTGGGCCCCAGTTCAACCACTCAGCTTCTGCCTTCTCCAATTGCCCAGATCCTACTGCCCCCGGCATGTCCACCCAGACCTTCAAACAACAGCCTCCCTTCCCCCCTGCACCCCCACCCCCAGTCTGCCTGAGCCACCCATGACTCATACTCATCTCTGGTTCCCCTGGCCCACTTTTCACCTGTTCCTTCTATCAGGAGTCTCCTGTCTATGCATACACATTAGCATGTCAGAGAGCTAATTTGCATACCGATTAAGCAGATTTACACACTTGCAGGATCAGGAGGTGTTCTCCCCTGACTGACTGCAGCTCCAGAAAAGTCAGGTCTTGCCTTCTTTGTCACCCACTGGAAGAGACAGGATTTCAGTATTGGTTTGGTTTATGAAAAAGGAAAGAAAACAGAGAAGCTACCTAACCATGGACAGTAGTGCGGTGCCTATGGGTGTGTGGGGGGCGGGGAGCGGAGAGGACGTTTCACATACGGTTCATTGTGTCAGAATGATTTGGTGGTTAAATAAGCATTTTAAGAGATATATCACATTCCGTACTTTAAATTTTTTATAGTTAAATTCTTTCCCCCAGGCTGGATTTTTTTCAAGCTTCAGATCTCTGCCTGGAATTGGATTGATTTGCATAATCCCACATCTGAGATTTAGTCCCACCCCTCAGGACCCTGCTCGTTGCCTCATGGGGCTTGGGACCTCTGCTGGATATTCACCTTCCCCAGTCTTCCCACTTTGGGCAGCCACCCCACTAGGGCCTCCTCCTCCCTGGGAATGAGCCCGGCTGTGCTGCCACTGAGAGGCTGGGATAATCCTCCCTGAGCTATTTCAAGGATTAGTCCTGCTGCCCTGTGCCCAGCTCCCACACAAGTGGGATTTCAGAGCTATGGACACTGGGCCAGGAAGGGAGGTGCGTAACTCCTGTGATGCAGATCCATGCAGGGCAGGGACCCTGGGAGCCAGGTTCCAGGTTCTTAGAGCCTGTCATATGTGGAGTTCAGCGGAATGGACAGTGGCAGCCTGCAGCTCTAAGTATGACCATAGTAAGTCCAAAAGCTGGAGACATGAGAGCCCAAAGTCCTGGGGCCTCAATCTGTGGCTTGAAACACACAAACACACACACACACACACACACACACACACACACAAAACGGGCGCCCGCACATGCGCACACTCACCCCTCCCCATCTCCCCATCACTTTCACGTACCAGCCTCCTTATTACTTTCATAAACTGAGCACTTTTGCCTTCGTGAGGACCTTACTCCATAAAAAATATTAAAAATTAGATTTTATGACTGTTGGCATATAGATGAACATATTCATATGTATTAAAATACCTTCCTGGATCTGCGGTTCATTTTTCTCTTCTGATTTTAATTAAAATATTTTTGGGGTCCCTTGAAAGTATTGTGTTACTGTGCCTAATGGATAAGCGGGCCTTCCCTGTGGCCCGGCTTCCAGTCCCTTTCTCTCTCTTTGCTGGTGAGGGAGGGCTCCATTTTCAGAAGGAGGGGACGGACGGAGAGCTTCAGTCCCCCTCTCTGAGCCCAAAATGACCCACTTGAGGACATTACAGCTCTCCTACCGCCCCCAGTTCTGGCCTCTACAGTCGTGGTTGGCAAGAGAACTACCTCTTGGGCTCAGAGAGGGGCACTGAGGCTCCTTGTCCCCTCCCTCTGAAAAGGGAGCCCTCCCTCTCCTGGGAGAGCCAGGTGCCGCCCCAAGAAGAACGCATTCATGGTTTCATGAAAGGCTTCCTGCCTGGCTGCCACCGATTCCAGGTAAACCTGAACAAATCTGAGGGAACCCAGATTTGGCATTAGAAAGGGGCGGCTTCGGGGCGCCTGGGTGGCTCAGTGGTTAAAGCCTTTGCCTTCGGCTCAGGTCATGATCCCAGGATCCTGGGATCGAGCCTCACATCGGACTCTCTGCTCAGCAGGGAGCCTGTCTCCTTCTCCTCCTCTCTCTCTCTCTCTGCCTGCCTCTCTGCCTACTTGTGATCTGTCTGTCAAATAAATAAAAATCTTTAAAAAAAAAAAAAAGAAAGAAAGAAAGAAAGGGGCGGCTTCTTCCAAACCTACTGGCTATGATCCCAAGGTTTCAACACATGCTGGCTCAAGTCCAGACTCCTCACTAGGACGCGTGAGACCCTCTTTGAAAGGTAATATAATATAGTGGATGGGAGTGCTCATTAAGAGGTGGATTTGCCTGACCTTGGACAAGTTCTTAAACCTCTCAAAGCCTCATTTTTCTCCAACTCTGCATGGGGATGATGGGAATATTTTCCTCACCAGATTCTTGTAAGTATTCAGTATCGTACATGTAATTTTGCTTTGCATACACTAAAGCTCTATACACTTGCTAGGAAATAGGATTGTTATTCGAGGGGTGCCTGGGGTGACTCAGATGGTTGGGTATTTCCTTCGGCTCAAGTCATGATCCCGGGGTCCTGGGATTGAGCCCTGCATTGCGCTCCCTGCTCAGCAGGAGAGTCTGCTTCTTCCTTTCCTTCTGCCCCTCTCCCTGCTTGATCTCTCTCTCTCTCAAATAAATGTTTTTTGTTTGTTTGTTTGTTTTTTAATTTTTTTTTTATTTGACAGAGATATCACAAGTAGGCAGAGAGGCGGGCAGAGAGAGAGGGGAAGCAGACTCCCCGCTGAGCAGAGAGCCCGATTCGGGGCTTGATCCCAGGACCCTGAGATCATGACCTGAGCCGAAGGCAGAGGCCTTAACCCACTGAGCCACCCAAGCACCCCTCAAATAAATGTTTTTTAAAAAGAAGAAATAGGGGGCACCTGGGTGGCTCAGTGGGTTAAAGCCTCTGCC
>NW_019154153.1:3773587-3904619 GCF_002288905.1 Enhydra lutris kenyoni
GCCTCTGCCTTCGGCTCAGGTCATGATCTCAGGGTCCTGGGATCTAGCCTCGTATCTGGTTCTCTGCTCGGCAGGGAGTTGGCTCCACCCCCCTGCGCCCCCTCGCTGCCGCCTGCCTCTCTGCCTACTTGTGATCTCTGTCAAATAAATAAATAAAATCTTTAAAAAAAATAAAATAGAAGAAATAGGATTGTTATGTGAGACAAACATAGGCGATCCCTCACCTCATCTCCGCAACTCAGATACCCAACATAATGGAGATTATATATGTAAAGTACCAAACGCATTGCCCAGCATAGAGTAGGAGCTCCAAAAATGGTGCCTAGTATTGTGATCTGGTTCCCACCTACTTCTCAGTCTCATCGAGGACCCTGTCTCTCTCCCTTGAACTTCGGCAACGTCGAACTGCTTACGGTCTTGTCTCCTATTCCCCATTCCACTCCTCAGTGTACATTTCCTCACCTCCTGATCACTATTGCACGATCCAGCTAGCTCTTGTTCCTGGGAGTATAGACAGACCGTATTTTCCAGCCTCCCCTGCAGTTAGATGTGGCCACTGGAACAAGCTCTAGCCAGTGGAACATGCCCAAGAGCCAGGTACGCCACTTCCAGGCATGTTCCTTCAAACCTCCCACAAGGTCTTCATGCTCTTTCCCCTTCCAAGGAGAGCAGCCAACTTGCAAGCCCCATGCTGAAGAAGACAGAGCCACAGGTGGAAAGCACCAATGTCCCTGAGTTAAAACGTGAAGGAGAACCATCCAGCTGATTTGGATGTCCCATTAGTGAGATGTAAACTTCCATCATGCTCAAGCCGTTAGATAATTTTGGCTTGATGTGGCAGCTAGGGTACTCAATTAGTACCCCCTGCTGTATCATGTTCCTGGAATGCCTGTAATTGCACCCTGCTTCACTGGGATAACTCCTGCTTTGCCTTTAAACTTCATCTCTGGCATCACATCCTCCAGAAAGTCTTCCCTGAGCAACCCCCCAACTCCTAGACCCAGGCCGAGGTAGCTCTAGCAGACGCTGCACAGTTGACTGCCTTTTGTTCCTTCTCCCTTGTTCCCTAGTAGAATCTCAGTTTTGTTCAGGACAGCAATACACCCAGTTAACAATACCCATTTGTCAAGACTTCCTTGGAGCCAGCAGAGTCATGCGATCCAGTCCTGGCCAATAAAATGGAACAGGAAGTTGCTGGATAGAGATTCTTAGGAAAGTTGGTTTTTTGTTGTTGTTGTTGTTGTTTTAATGTAGGCTCCCCGCCCAGCCTGCAGCCCAACGTGGGGCTTGAACTCACAACCCTGAGATTGAGATCTGAGCTGCATCAAGAGTTAGATGCTTAATTGACTGAGCCACCCAAGCACCCCTTTAGGGGAACTTTTTAAAGAGAGTCGGGGGCACCTGAGTGGCTCAGTCATTAAGTGTCTGCCTTCGCCTCAGGTCATGATCCCAGAGT
Source organism: Enhydra lutris kenyoni (assembly GCF_002288905.1). Classification (NCBI taxonomy): domain Eukaryota; kingdom Metazoa; phylum Chordata; class Mammalia; order Carnivora; family Mustelidae; genus Enhydra; species Enhydra lutris. The sequence continues at coordinate 3,775,044 of NW_019154153.1, forward strand.
CTTTGGATCGAGCCCCACGTTGGGATACTTGCTCAGTGGGGAGTCTGCTTCTCCCTCTCCCACTCCCCCTGCTTGTGCTCTCTCTCTCTCTCTCTTGCTGTGTCTCTCTGTCAAATAAATAAAATCTTTTTTAAAAAAGAGAGAGAATTAATTGGGCTCATATCTGCCCTTTACCTTTTCCCTTTATGCTTCCTGCCTTCCCACCTAGAACTCAGACGCAACGCTCAGGAACAGAGCACACATTTTACAACCATAAAGATGACAGCCATGTGCTAAGGCAGCGATGAAAGATTCCAGCTTCCTCAGGGAACCATGAAGCCTCCGTCCCAGCCCTGTGTTGCCTTCATCGGGTTCTCCTATAACGTGGAAGTAGAAACTCCTAACGCTTAAACCCCAGAGCGAGGTTTCTACTGGGCACAACTGAAAGCCATCCATACTGAATGCTCCGAGCTCCCGTGCCCTATGCTGCCCTCACCGCTTGTATGGAAACACGGCCATGTTCTGGCAATCATCTGCTTCAGAGTCACTTTCTGGACTTGTTTGAAGGCCTGGGGCTGGGAGGATGGGGAAGGAGGCCATTGTGTCTTCCTCAGCCTCCTTCTGACACACAGAAAAGGCCTGCAGCCTGTGGCATTGGCTCTATGACCTCTGAGGTGATTTCAAGCTCTCGAATTCTCGGATTCCATCCCACGTCCAGTACATGGTCGGAGGAGGCCACCACAGCGTAGATAAGACTCAGGCTGGGCCCTCCATCCGGGAAGTCCAGGAAAGCATTAGCGGAATAATCGGACCTTACACAGCATTTCTTAGACCCCACATTGTTTCTTTTTAAAAAAGCTGAAAGTCATATAAAATGGGCCATTTTAAAGCGAAAAATTCAGTGGACTTAGTACCTTCACAAGGCTGTGCAATCACAGCTTCTGTGTAACTCCCAAACCTTTCCATCACCCCAAAATAAAACTTGGTACCCATAGGCAGCCACTTCCCTTCCTCGCCTGCCCCCAGCTCCTGCCAGCCTTCAGTCCCATGCTGTCCCTGTGGTTTCCCTATCCTGGGCATCACGAATCAATGGAATCCGCACCACAGGCCAGCAAGGGCAGGGTGGGCCTCAGCGTTCCCACGGCAGGATGACATTTAGCTTTTCTTTGCTCTGAGGTCGAGGATTCCCACTGCAGCTTGAGTGACTGAAGTGAAAGGTCTTTGCTATCCAGCTCCTAGGAAATCTTTAAAATTAGGTGTGGGGTGAGCGTCTCGGTGGATTAGGTAAAGAATGATGAAGTGGAGGGTAAACTGAGGGCGTACTGGGTGGTCTGGGTCGGGGGGGAGGCAGCCTAGCAGCACTTTTGTGAGAAAACAGCCAGTTTGGGTATTTGGCGGCAGCATGTGCATGCACGTGTGTGTAAACAAGCATCTTGGGGCACATACAAATTTCCTTTTGTGTACAAATCATCCACAAAGCGCTTTGATAGCCTCTCTTTGCAGCTCTCAAAAGGAAGCAGGCCACAAGCACTCTCCAGCCCGATTTATAAATGGGGCAACCCCCATTAGATGACTGGCCCAAAGTTGCACAAAGAATAAGTGGCCGAGCCCCAAGCCTGCATGCCCTCCTTTCTGAATGGCACACTTCCCCTTCTTTGATGTGTTTTGAAAACCTTAAAATGCCTTTAAGAATCTGCTCAGTCATTGCTCAGGTTTGCAGGTTATATTGGTCAAAAACAAAATACCGGGGTGCCTGTGTAGCTCAGTTGTTAAGCATCTGCCTTGGGCTCAGGTCATGATCGCAGGGTCCTGGGATCCAGCCCTGCATCAGGCTCCCCACTCAGCGGAAAGCCTGCTTCTCCCTCTCCCTCTGCTGCTCCCCCTCTCACTGTGTCTGTCAGATAAATAAATAAAATCCTTAAAAAAAAAAATACCGTAGGCTGAGTGGCTTAAACAGCATACATTCATTTCTCACTGTTCTGGAGGCTGGAAATCCAAAATCAGGGTGCCAGCAGGTTTGGTTCCTGGTGAGAACTCTCTTCCTGGCTTGCAATGGCCATCTCACTGTGTCCTTGCATGGCGGAGAGAGCTAGAAAGAGCCAGCTCTCTGGTGTCTCTCTCTCTCTCTCTCTTTTTTTAAAAGATTTTATTTATTCATTTGACAGAGATCACAAGTAGGCAGAGAGGCAGGCAGAGAGAGGAGGAAGCAGGCTCCCCGCTGAGCAGAGAGCCTGATGGCAGGGCTCGATCCCAGGACCCTGAGATCATGACCTGAGCCAAAGGCAGATGCTTTAACCCACTGAGCCACCCAGGTACCCCTCTGGTGTCTCTTCATGTAAGGGCCCTAATCTTATCATGAGGACCCCACCTTCCCAGCCTCTCTGAACCTTAATTACCTCCCAAAGACCTCTCTCCAAATACCATCAAACTGGGGGTTAGTGCTTCCACATATTAATTGGAGGGGGCGGGGACACATTCAGTTTACAATACAGGTGGAAACCCATCTCTTCCTCATCGTGGGTAGAGACCATATGCTGCACCCGGCAAGACACTGTAATGTGCTTACCAAAAAAGACAATTTAACCTAACTCTAGGATGGGGGTGAGCAGCTGGGAAAGAGGACAAAATTCAGAGAGTCTTAAAAAGAGAGTAAGTTTGCAAGATTTAGCAAACAAAATATCAAATATCTACTTAATTTTGAATGCCAAATAAATGATAAGTTTTAAGGGTAAATATGTCTCATGCTTAGTTTGGGGTATCTGTGTCTATATATTCATTTTTAATCTGAAATTCAAATTAATGTGGTGTTCTCTATTTTTATCTGGCAACCCTAAAAGACAGGGGCCGAGAACTTTGAGACAAAGAAATGGATTTCAGGAGGGACCACTGCAGGATCTCTGGATGGATGCTTTCTTTATATACCTAAATTTTTGTTTAGTCTGTTAAAATACCATCTTGGCTTTATTTTTTATTGTTGTAACCCGTGCATAACACAAATGGACCATCTTAACTGTTTGCAAGCGTACAGTTCAGTGGGATTAAGTACATTCATATTGCTGTACAACCATCACCATTTCTAATCTCCAGAACTTTCTCATCATTCCGAACTGACGTGTCAAAGAAAACCAGAGCTGCACAGTAGCAGTAAGAAGAGATTTTATTTAGGACTTTGCAACAGAGGGGGAAAGAGACCTCGGTACAGAAGCAGGATCCCTTGCAAACACAGCATGGCCGAGGGGGGACTTCTAGCCAAGGTCCCCCCGAGGGGGACGGATGGAAAATCCCTAAGAGGGTAGGTAATTCTTTGCTCGGCCGACCAACAGGATTCTTGCTGAGGGCAGCCGGGGCGAAGGGCCAGCCGCGGGGGATCGTGGGGGATGAGGCGCGCGGTCGAATACGGAGGGTGATCTGACGTAGAGGCCGAGGGATTCCGGCTATAGCGACTTGGCAGAGTTCTCGCTACCGCGGGCCGATGCAGCCCGAAGCCTGGCTGGGCACTGGATTCAGGGGAGCCTGAGTCCAAGGCGGTGGGAGAAACCGCAGAGAAAAACCGAAAGTCTGTACGCATGAAACCACCACCCCAGGCGCCGCACACCCACCACTCTACCTTCTGTCCGTCTGTGCGCCCCAGAGGCCGAGCCGGGACTGCAGGGCTCACGCAGGCAGAGGGAGGGCGGGGCCGGGACCGCTCCCGGGTCGGGGTCAGACGCGGGGGCGGCGCTGAGGGGCGTGACGGACGAAGGGGGCGGGCAGCGCGCGGCGGGGTCTGAGCGGAAGGCGGGGAGGTGACGGGGCGTGGGGAAGAGTGAGGGCTCCCGGCGGCCTGGCGCCCCGCAGCACGCGCGAAGGGTGCGGCGGGGGGCGCGGGCGGCCTGTTCTGCGCGGGGGCCCGCCACTGGCTGCGCAGAGCTCCGCCAGCGAGCCGAGAGCCCCAAGAGGCCGAGCGGCGGCGCCAGGACCCGGCGGAGCGCGCGCGGCGGAAGCTCGGCAGCCTGAGCGGCGGGCGGCGGGCGGCCGGCAGGTGAGGAGCGGGCGGCGGGCCGGGGGAGGGCGCGGGGGACCCCGAGGCTGCGCGGGGCCGTGCAGGGGCGGGACGCGGCGGGGAGGCGGGGAGGCGGGGAAGGAGGGGCTCCGGGAGGCAGGGCCGGGCCCGGCCAGGCGGCGAGGCCTGGGATCCGCCACTCCTTCCTCGCGGGAGGCCCGGCGCCGAGCCGGGCCGCGGCCGCCGTCCGCACAGGCCTGCGACCCGGCTGCCATCCCGCCGCGCCGCGCGGCGCCGAGCCTCTGCCCCGAGTCTGACGGGCCCCTCCCCGCTCGCCAGCACCCCTGGAGCCGCTCTCCCCCGCGGCGTGAGGCCGAGGCCGGGGTGCGGGGAGGGCCCTGCCGGCCCGCGGGACTCGGGGCCCCGGGCTCCAGCCCGCCCTCCCCGTCGCGGCCCGCCGGTCCCGTGACCCTCACAGGCCCTTGCACCCTCTGGCCCCTGCAAGCGGGCTCGACCGAGTCCTCGGACCCCCCTTCAGCAGCTCCCTTCCCTCCCCGGCCCCTCTTAGTTGACCTGTCTCGCTGCTTTCCCGAGCTTGCTTCCTGGCTGCGCCCGGCCTTGCTGTTAACCTGGGCGGCTGAGGGCCCTGGGAGCGGGGGTCCAGGGATGGTTTGTGGAAGGAGTCCGTGCACTTCTGTGATTAAACAGCACTGAGAGGCGGGTATGGTGTCTGTTATGGTTTTTACCATATTCTGTAAGGTAGTGTCATCAAATAGAAATACGGCGTGAGCCCCACGTTGTAATTTTACAAGTAAGAACAAACAGGTGGGGGAGCTTGGGTGGTTCAGTTGGTTAAACGTCTGCGCTCACCTCAGGTAATGATCCCAGAGCCCTGGGATCGAGTCCCGCGTGGAGCTCCCTGCTCAGTGGGGAACCTGCTTCTCCCTCTCCCTCTGCTCCTCTACCTGCCTGCTCTCGTTCTCCCGCGCGCTCTCTCAAATAAGTAAAATATTAAAAAAAAAAAAAAAAAAGGTGAAATCGGTTTAGTAATAGATGTTCTTTAACTCTGTATATCTAAAATATGGTCATTTCAGCCTGTAATCAATATAAAAATTTTAATGGGATATTCTACATTTTTTTTCCCTACTAAGTCTTTGAGATTTGGTGTACGTTTTGCACTTACACCACCCTCCCCTCCGGCAGGCCACGTGCAGCTAGAGATTAGCATATTGGACAGCTTGGGCATAAGGGCTTTGGAGCAAACTTCTTGGTGGGGTATGCAGTGTTTATCACAATCTAGCTTTTTAATTTTTTCCTGCTAATGGCTCAAGGATAGTTATACCCTTATCACTCAGCACCACTTGCCCTTCCCTACACACCTTTGTTCAAGTCTTTCTACCTGGAATGCTCTCTCCCCAGTGCCTGGCTGGGCCGGGTAGGGAGATGCCATTTCTACTGAGAGCCTTTTGCTGACTCCTCCAACCTCTTCAGGGATTGATGATCACTCCTTCCTCAGGGCTTCTCCCCTAGCCACTAGTATTGTGGCTGAATTAGAGCACTTGTCATGTGGTGTTTGTTTGTGAGGCTGTCTCTATGGCTAGCATAGTGCCCTACTCATCTTTGTTGCCATCATGTCTGGCATCTAGTAGCTGATCCGGAGATGTCTGGAGACCGAATGAATAAACAACTAACCAGCTGTACTCAGTCTCTTTGTTCTTTTTCCAAGATTTTATTTGAGAGAGAGCATGTGCATAAATGGGCAGTTGCAGGGAGAGGGAGAAGCAGACCCCCCGCTGAGCAGGGACCCTGATGTGGGGCTTGATCCCACAACCCTGGGGTCATGAGCTGAGCCAAAAGCAGATGCTCAACCGACTGAGCCACCCAGGCACCCCTCAGTCTCTTAATTCTTGAGTGGACCTGCTACTTCCTTGTTGAGATTTGTCCCTGTATGACCCCCTCCTGTGCACACACACACACAGTTGGGGTAACTTACAAGGAACTATCTCAAAATGTACACAGAAGTATCTCCACCTTTTACCCTCTCCTGAGCTTACAGATGGGAAAACCGAGGTACAGAATTAAGTTAGAAAGGCCAGCAAGTTTGCATCAATATGAATATAAATGGGGGGGGGGCTTCTTGAAAGGAGTGCAGTGGTCTCAGAGGGTTAGGTTCCTGGCTTAGGCATCAGCTGGCCCCACTTGGGTCATTTGATAGGAGGGAAGAGAAGTGGGGAAGTGAGGAGTGACTCTCTGGCCCAGATGAGGATGCTGGGCAGCTTCAGGTCTTACTGAGGATGTCACTGCCCAAGAAGAAGTTGAAGAGCAGACCCCGAGGTCTGGTAGGAGGGAACAAGCCCGGGGAGAAGGAAGGGCTGGGGAAGCCAGCAGAGGGAGCAAAGGAGTAAGCTTCAGCTTGGAGAAGATGGTGTGCTGTGTTGGGAAGAACCACTTCTTGGAGAGTGGTGCCATGCTCAAGACTACAGAATGGGAGATGGGAAGAATCAGAGGTTCAGAGAAGGCAAGCGACTTACCCCAAGTCAAACCATTCTTTAAGCCCCCGTGAGGCCTCCTCAGCCCTCCCTTTTACACTTACCCTGCCCCACCTCCACCTGTGTTGCACTCAGGGGCCCCAACATGGGGCCAGAGAGAAAAGGTCTGTAGCACAGTGCCAGCTCTGATTAATGTCTTCCTCACCGTCTTCTACTGAGGGGCTGTGATTAGGCCTATTTATAGGGGCCCAGAGCCTTAATATTCTGCCTGGTACATCTCTTGCCGATCAAATCAGTGCCGTGTGCAGCATGATTGCTGCTTTAATGGCACCAGGGAGCGGAGTTAATTAAACCCAGTATAAATAGACTCTGCCCTCATCCTGCAATTGGAAGGAGTGTTTTTCCTCCTTGTCCCCCACCCTCCCATGCCCCTCCTTCCTCCTGGCCCCCCCTTAGTTGTAGCCTGGGGGAGCAGAGTCCTATCTCAGGAACAGGTCTTGAGTTCCTCGGGGCCAGAGTGAAAAGAACCCAGGAGTCTGCATTTCCTGTGCTTTTCCAGACCTGGGTATCATTTGGCAGTTGACACACACATTCTCCGCCCCCCACCCCTCAATCCATCCCTCTGCTCCAACCTCCTTTTCACTCTGCAGCCACGGTTTCTTTCTTCTTCGTCCAGGCTTGGGAGGTAGAAATGACATAATGGATGGAAAGGGTGCCTAGCAGAGCAGTGCACTTCTGACTGCTTCTCTCTGGTCTCTGTTGTCATTACCACTTGCCCTCCCTCATTTATCCAACAAGCATCAATAGAGTACCAGCTCCAGGGAGTTCCTGGCCTCCCACCCGTTGCTCTGTCCCCCACTCCCCACCTCCAAAGGTGGGACCTACAGCAAACAGTTCTGCAGCAAACAGTCGCAGGCAGGGGTGGGTGGGGTGGGGGAGTGCTTGGGTTGGGGGCTGGGCTCCGTCCTCCTGGCACTTGGTCCCTCACACTCTCGTTCCCACCCACAGGCACCATGACTCCCACGAGGACCCAGCACTCGTTGGCAGGGCAGACCTACGCCGTGCCCCTCATCCAGCCGGACCTGCGGCGGGAGGAGGCCATCCAGCAGGTAGCCGATGCCCTGCAGTACCTACAGAAGGTCTCTGGAGACATTTTCAGCAGGTGGGTGCTGCCACTCGCCCACACCTGACTGAGGGCTGAGCAGTCAGCATGCGCTCCTCCTCCGTGAACTTGCTATCAGTAGTTACGGAAAGTGCTTATGTCTGTGCTAACTATGCCCAGGGACCACATTAGCAAGAGGACACGGGCCTTTAAGAGCCATCAGTCCCAGATGATAGATACCCCCTGCCCAGCGACCAAAATAGAGGCAAAAAGCAACATGTGTGTTTTCTTACCAGGATTGTGATTGTATGCTTGCCTTTCTCTAAGGGGGGCACTGGAGTTTTAGCACACTGGCCTTTCCCTTCCTGGTATTTGGCACCTGTAGACAGTTTCATGTCCCTGTGCCCAGGAATGGAATGAGGAGAGGGGAGGAAGTCTATCTCCTGGGAGAGGGTGTTGAGTGGTGGGCCCTCCGAGTGCCTTGGCGTGGTCCAGGGAGCTTAGGGTGCCTCTCAGGAGCCTGGTGCCTGGTCACCCCACTGATGTCCCACCCTGAGCCAAACCTGCTGGACCCTAAGGGGTCCCGACGATGTGTGCAACCTGGTTCCTGTCCCAAGGACCTTGTAGTCTAGAATGGGGGAAACACCAAGTTGAGATGGATTGATTCTTCACTGTGTAGCATGAACCGTGTTGGCTTCTAGGGATCTAGAGAAGAGACAGTAAGTAGGCATCAGAACTCCCCAAACCCGCTGAAGCAATTAGTACCCAGTCCGTGGAGCAGGATATGGAGTCGCAGGGCTTAACCGATGTCGTCAGTACCTGATGTTTCTTTCATTCCATCCCAGCTTGCTGTTTCTCTGTTGGCCCCATTCCCAGAAAGGCCTTGGCCTCCAGCAGGGCTGATGCTCCTGCACTCCACGTTCAGGTCCAATAGGAAAGAGGGACACTGGCCTGGCTGGGTTCTCCTGTCTATCCCAGAGCCCCTTGCGGGGGCAGAGGCCACGACACACTGATGGGCTTAGACCCTGTTACCCGCATTACTCCCCGGCTTTAGCCCCAGCTGAAGTGCAGGGCCTGAGCCTGTGGGAGCAGCGGGTTCCCCAAAGGAAATGAGGGCCCTTACTTGAGTGAGGAAGGAGTGGATGCTGGAGAGGAAACCTGCATTCCTGCTATGTGGTCAGGGGAGGCCTCCTGAAGGCCATAGGAGGGCTAGGTTGTGGTTAGGCAGGGGTAGGAATATGGGTGTGCAGGGCCTCTGCTGGGGTCTAGAAATGGGTGCGAATGGCTCAGAGGCCTGAATGGGAGCATGGTGTATCCCAGGCTGCCCAGGGGAGGCTGGCCTGAAGGGGCCGTTTTGTACTGGGGGTGCAGACATTGCTACTTGCCCCATACATTCAGCTCCTGCACTGCGGAACAGGGTGTGAAGGGTCCGCTTTCTCTGGGTCCAAGGGCCTTGCTTCCCCCCTCTGATTGCATGCCCTTGGGAGCCGGACTCTGGGGGCCTCTCGCTGCTTTCTGTGCTCTGCAGTGCTGCGGGAATGTGCCGGAGCCAAGGGAGGGGGATGGACGATGGGGCCAGTGAGCTGTTAGAACGAGTCGGTTAGGGTCCGTGAGGGCTTCCCCTAACAGGACAGGGCTTTGTGCTTGATTTGGGCCTTGGAGGGAGGCTCCGGAGCAGAGAAGCGGTGCCACAGAAGGGTTTAGGGACGGCTGAGCAGGCAGCACTCAGAGTGGCCAGGAGGGGAGGGAGGGGCTTCCAGGGACGCACTGAGAACTGTTGGTTGCAGTCAAGGCGGGGAAGGGGTGAGGCTGCAGTCCGGGGGCTCGGGGAGGGCTGGAGAAAAGACATTTCAGAGAAGTAACGACCGGACATGGTGACAGATTGGGAACAGGATGAAGGAAAGGGAGGGGTCAGGGATAGTGAGGGTGGGGCAGGCCCAGACCCAGCCTTATTTCCCTGCTCCTCCCACCCTCCAGCCTGCCCCAATCCACACACCCCGTGGGCTTTTCCTTTTTCATGGGCTTTTGTCCTGGGGAAGGGACCCCGGCTTGGAATCTTCCCCCTCAAGCTTACTCCACCTGCTTGAAACCTCATGTAAAGAGGCATGTGGGTATCTGTCTCTCCTCCTCACCGCCCCCCTATTTCAGGCCCAGGCCCCTCAGCCCAGGGGCGCCTGTGCCCAGTTGCGCAGGTAGGTGAGCTCATGGGAAATTAGCATTCCGAACTGGCCTTCCTCCTGCTCTGCCGCAGCGGGAGCCGCGAGGAGCCTGAAGAGAATGACAAGTGCCTCTCAGGCTTTCCTGGACCCGCGCCTCCCACTGTCCGGGCGATCTGCCTGTCCCTCACCTGGGAAAAGCCAGGCCCCAAAATAGCCGCCCAGAGACGTCACCTGTCACCTGCTTCGCATGACTTAGATGACGAGGCAGAGGGGGTTGGGGGCTGGAGGGAAGAGGATCTGGACAGCTTCTGTGTGTGGAAGTTGGGGTGCTATCACTTGCCTTTCCCGTCAGCCCTGGGGAGGGATTCCTTTTCTCTGCAAAGCTTTTCCCTTTCCTCTCCTTTGTCTTTCCAGCCCCTCCTTTCTCCCTTCTTTTCCTTGTTTCCCTCTCTCCCTTTTCTCCCTTCCCATCTTCTCCCCTCTGCCCCCCTTCCTCCCCTCCTCCTGTCCTCTCCTGGCTCTGATTGGCACCTGGTGACTCCCAAGGTTAGGAAGCTCAGTCAGCTGCCTGAATAATTAGCAGATCATTCCTAATTATGCCGGGGGCGGAGGAGGTGACACAGGAGCTTTTCAGGGTCCGCAATGCCAAGGGATAGGACCTGCAAGAGGAGGACAAGCTGGTGCTCCCTCCTCCCCAGCAGCCTCCGTGGGCAGGTGGGAAGGCGTGAGGGTGTGCTGATTGCAGGGGGCGGGGAGGCTGTGGCCGGAAATCATCTGTGAGTGGGTGGGGGGTCAGCGTGGGAGGTGGGGACCGGGAGCCCAAGTGGTGGTCCCTGTGGTGCTCCGGGAGGAGGAGTGGCTTCCTGTCACCCTGCCCCTGCCTTCCTGGTGTTCCCTGTGAAGTGCCTGTTTCCTGGGCCTGGACTGTCCTCCCCCATGTCTGCTCAGCACCTGGAGTCCCTCATCCATCCTAACCTCGTGGGTGGTACTAGCACCTGATTCACCAGCTAGCTCAGGAACATGGCACACCGTTGTTCATTCTTCCGTGCTATAGAAGTCACCAGCCCCGTGTCGCAGCTGAAGAAGCCCGAGGCATAGGCCAGTTCATTGAATTGCTCAAGGTCCCACTGCTGCGAAGTAGATGGTAAACGTACCTGCTTCTGTCCCTGGGAGATGTCTGCTCCCCGGTTCATCTCTGTCCTGGGCTCTGAGCAGACTGGCTGAGCCAGTTCCATTCCTGACACCCACAGAGACCACGCTGGGGTCTGGGCAAATGTGTTTTGGGGACTTGGCTTTAGTGATAAGCTTGGAAACTGACCTGCCGTGAAGCAGACCACCGAGTGAGGGAGCATAGATTAGGAATGGCAAACAGATCACCCTCTTGCCACTACTCCTCCAAACCCTCGTGGAGGGCACTGCTAATCAGTCGTGGCTTTCCGTCCCAGCCGCATGTGGCCTGCTGGTGCTTCCTGTTGCCCCTTTGGCACTGCCACTGCCCATCGTGAGAGCCCTTTCACCCGTGCTCTGCGCTCTTGGCACCACGGCTCCGACAGTGAGAGGTTGGACAGCCTGGGGGCCATTACTTAGACTGGTAGGCTCTTAGATGACCCTGGAAATCCTGTCTGCTTTCCCCTGCCCCCCACAGCAGCCTCCCTCGGAGCATTTCTGATGGGTGCTCATCCGCGGGAATTTGATTTGCAGAGCTCTCCTAGAAGGAAAGTTTACTAGAAAGTTCTCCTTGTGCAGAACTGAGAGCTGGTTCCTTGTAACTCCACCCGCTGGTCCTCATGCTGCCTTTGGGGGTAACAGGGTAAGTGCAGTCGCTTTTCCACCTGCCAGCACTTGTGACGGTTTTGACATACGAAGAGAATTACTGTATTGTCTAAGTCACCTCACCTGTTGCCAGAACACTCAGGACATGAGTAGCTCACTCCTCACCATCACCCTCCTTTGGACGTTCTTGAACTTGTCACTTTTCTTTCACCCAGTATTTGTTACATGTCAGACACAGTGCCAGGTGCTAGGGACACAGCAGTGACTAAGACCTATAGTTAGTCTAGAAGGAATTCAGAGTTCTCTTAAATTGTGGTTCTGGTTTAAAGGGGACACAGCTATAGAGAGGTGGGTGCCCAGCACAGATTAGCTCACTAATCTGGGGTCTGTTTCCTCTCTAGTGCCCCCAAGAGAGTGGATGTCCCCTGTTTACTGAAAGAAGGGAGAAGGGACAAGGAGCTGTGTGCACCAAGATCCCGTTTCCTTCTTAAGCTGCTTAACACACTTTTAGCTCATACTGAGCTCTAGTTAACCAAAACGTCAGGCCTTGCTGCTAACCCTCCATCTTCTGCGTTTGTGCACTGGACTTCTTACACCTAAATGCAGGACCTCATCCCTTGTCAGTTTCGTCTTGCTGATTACAGTCCATCCTTCTGGACTCTTAAGATTTGTGAGTCTTGATTCCCCATGCAGACCATGTTGACCCTCCTCCATTCGCTCCCCCCCAAGTTTACTAACCCAGTGTTGCATGAGCTGGACGAGACCCTGCCAGAGAACTTTGTGCAAGGCTGAAATCAGTCCATTGCTCAGCAGTGTGCTTTGGGCGCTGTTCCTCATCTGGCTCTGAGTTTCTCTAAATGTGCTCCAACCCCCCTAGCTCCATCTCGTCCGCAGGATTTTGTGAGAAGCCGTCAGAATCCTTGCTGACTCAGGATGCACTGTGTTTAAGGTTTTCCCCTGCTACACCAGTCTAATATTCCTGTCAGAAAAAGAAAGGCTGTGAATTTAGAACAATGCTGGCCCCTGGGAGCTGCCTCTTTCTCTTCAGAGGGCTTACAGACCCTCGATTTAATAATCCATTCTGGAAGTTTGCCAGGGTTTATGGTTAAGCTCTGTGTTCACAACTAAGAGAGATCAGCCCTTCTCTCCTTGGTGGAAGAATGAGAACGAAATGTCCTTTGTCCCTCTCCAGTTCTGCTGTCCCTCCCACTCTCCATGTGGACTTCAGGCCGAGCTGTCATATAACCACTGAGGTGGCTTCCGCACCCAGGCCAGGATGGCTGGGCTGGGAGCTGGAAGAGGTAACTTGCGCACAAGTACCCTTTCTCAGCGGACACAAACCCTTCTTCCTGTCAGAAGAGATGGAGCTCATGCAAGTCTGGTGGTTCTTCGTCCTCTCACTGGAAGGCAGCTCTGCCCTCAGTTCTCTGTCTCCTTCGCTGCCCACTCAGCCCAGTCTGTCAGAGAAGACTAAGCTGCTTTGGGTGCCTGCTTGTACCCCAGCCCCCCGCCTCAGTGAGCCCCTGCACATAAGGGGCCGGGAGTAAGCAGGGAGACTGCAGGGAGCCGAGACCCCTGGGCTGTGAAATTGGCTGATCTGGCAGGTTCTCTGGGGGGCCAGAATCTTCTAGAGTTGGTAGGGTTTGATATAGGAAGATGGGTCCAGGGCCTTGACCTTTAAAGAAACCTTTAAAGAAATCCTGGTGTTCCCTGACCCCAGAGACTGTGGGGGCCCCCCTGCCATCACTGTGGCCTCTGCCCTTTCCCGGTAAACTGGCGCTGGCAGTCCTGCCTCTTTCCCACCTGTATGCTCCCTCTGGCCAGGTGGGTGCCGACACGCACCCTCTCTGAATGTGAGGCGTGGAGGTCATGGGCAGGAACTGGAGTTTGTGCAGGTGGGGGAGCAGTTGGGAGGAGGATACCCTGGCCCCTGTTCACCCAGTCCACTCCGCAGGGAGAAGAACCTGGCCATGGCTCAGTAACGGGGACAGTGTAAGTGAGGCTCCTGTGCATTTACGTTGAGGGCACATGGGTGTTCATCACTCATGGAGCCCTCTAGGTGCCGGTGCTGGGAAGACAGTAGGGAACAAAGCCCAGCCGTCTCCCCGTTGGAGAGCGGATAGGCAACAGATGCATGTCTAGTGGCTCCCTGTGAAAGGGGGGGTTGGAAAGTGACAGGTGCACATTTATAGAGGCGGTGGTCAGGAGGTTTTCAGTGAGGAGTGTGCTCGGTGAAGTAAAGAAGCCAGTCCCGGGGCTGTCGCAGGGATGGCACTCCATTCGGTGCAGAGGCCACATGGGAACATGTTTGGCCTGTTCAGGGCCCTGGAGTCCTTGGAGCCCAATGTGCCAGGAAGGGTGGGTGGAAGCCTCTGAGCGAGCCCTCTGGCCGCACATGGGAACCATGGTGAGGACTTTGTCCACCGGAGCCATTTATTGTGTGTCAGGGCAGTTCCACGTGAGTGGGTCTGGGACTTGATTTAGACCCAGCTTTGCCCACCCTCCCTCCTCCTTGGGAGCTCAAGTCTCATCTGGAAATAGGCAATTTTGTAACAAACTATAGAAATGATCCCTGAAAGTATAGTCTTGAAATAGGCAATTTTGTACAGGAATCATGACTATTTTCTCTCCGCTTGCCCCTGCTTGAGGCTGTAAATTCCTGGAGGCAGGGGCCCTGTCCCTGACAGATGGCAAATCCAGGTACCACCCTGGGGCGAGGGTGATTGCCCATTCGTACCCAGAGCTCCAAGGACTCAGTAGAGTTCATTCAGACGCTTCAGAGTAGAGATCTATGCGGAGGTCACCTGGACAGTTAAAGGTCAGCCGTGACAAGCAGGTAACACTGTATTCTAAGGGTCCCTGTGGAAGCCCTTGGCTTTGCGGTTTGCAGATAGAAGCAGGGGTGCAGGAGACTGCAGGGGCTTGGGGAGCAGCCCTCAGCCGCTGAGTTTTGGTTTTTTCCCCCCATGGCAGAATCTCTCAGCGAGTAGAGCTCAGCCGGAGGCAGCTGCAGGCCATTGGGGAGAGGGTCTCCTTGGCCCAGGCCAAGATTGAGAAGATCAAGGGCAGCAAGAAGGCAATCAAGGTAGACCATGTGACCCCGAGTCCCCGTGGCTGGCAGGCAGTCCCAGAAATCCCATCCCTATTCTCTCCCTGTGCTCCTGAAGTTGCCTAGGTCTCTGCCTGCCTTGCCCAGCCACACCTCAACCTTTCCTGCTTAAACCCCCCCTCCCACCACCCTCTGGAGCATCTCTCTGGATCACTCTCTGGAGCATCTTGGACTCCCTGTGTCCCCAGGTGTTCTCCAGTGCCAAGTACCCAGCTCCAGAGCGCCTGCAGGAGTACGGGTCCATCTTCACGGGTGCCCAGGACCCTGGCCTGCAGAGACGCCCCCGCCACAGGATCCAGAGCAAGCACCGCCCCCTGGACGAGTGGGCACTGCAGGTCTGAGGGGCTCACACACTTACAGGGGGTGATCAGAGGTGGTCCTGGGTGTCGGGGAGGAACTGAGGGCTCTATTCCCCGAGAGGACTTGGACTGGGATGGGTGGTCACTTTGGCCCAGTCCTGAAGCCCACCATCCTTGCGCTACTGCCCCTGCCAGGAGAAGCTGAAATACTTCCCTGTGTGTGTGAACACCAAGACTGAGCCTGAGGATGAGGCCGAGGAGGGGCTCGGGGGCCTTCCCAGCAACATCAGCTCCGTCAGCTCCTTGCTGCTGTTCAACACTACAGAGAACCTGTACGGCACACAGCAGGGCCCTGGGAGGGTGGCTGGGTGGCCTGGCCTGGCTTTGTGGGGGCCCCAGGGCGGATGGGGGGACATCAGACTCTGGTGCGTAAGTCTGCAGGCTGGGGAGCCCATAGCCCAGCAGTCTGATTGCCCTTTTGAGGTGTCGACGTCCACAGTATAGACTAACTGTGGCCTGGATGAAGTAGGAAAGCTGGGTCAGGACCCTGGGCCTCAAGCTGATGATGGGCTGCCCGGTATCCCCTCCACCTCTGTAGGTACAAAAAGTATGTCTTTCTGGACCCCCTGGCTGGTGCTGTAACAAAGACCCACATTATGTTGGGGGCAGAGACTGAGGAGAAGCTGTTCGATGCCCCTTTGTCCATCAGCAAGAGGGAGCAGCTGGAGCAGCAGGTAGAGCCCATGCTGCCCGCGGGGGGGGGGGGGGGGGGGGGGGAGGGGGACAAGAAAGCCTGGCGGCGGCCTCTAAATAACTGGTCTGTTGAGCCCCTGCTCCCACCCTGCTGTCCATGGGTATGCACGAGGCCCTGCTGACTGCCCCAGGGTCTAACTGCAGGCCCCAAGCCCCCTTCAGCCCCCACTCGTGCCCCCACCTAATCCTGTAGGTTCCAGAGAACTACTTCTATGTGCCGGACCTGGGCCAAGTGCCTGAGATCGACGTGCCGTCCTACCTGCCCGACCTGCCAGGCATCGCCGATGACCTCATGTACAGCGCTGACCTGGGCCCTGGCATCGCCCCCTCCGCCCCTGGCACCATTCCAGAGCTGCCCACCTTCCACACAGAGGTGGCCGAGACTTTCAAGCCGGGTGAGCAGAGAGCAGCAGTTGGGCAAGAACCCCCTTACTTGGCCACTTGCATTCCTGGGCACCTCACACTTTCCCACACTTCTCTTTCAGACCCAGAAGATGGGGTGCTAACAGCACCCCCACCACCACCACCGCCACCCCCGCCTCCCCCAGCTCCGGCTGTGCTGGTCAACGCTCCCCCACCCCCGCCCCAGCCCATGGCCTCCCAGGTCCAAGGTGCCAGGGAGGAAGACAGCAGTGGCAGTGTGTCTCTAGGTAAGAGCAGCACTAGGGTATGTGGAGGGGTCAGGGTGAGGGGCGTGTGCTCTTTGAGGACGCCTCTAATTTCTGGATCCCGGGAGGGTTTCCTGTAGGTTTATCGCACCATAAATTCTAGACCTTCAGAATAGTTCTGTTTTCAAAATCTTGTTCCCCTGGGTTCATGAAATATTGGCTTTCAAACTCTGTAGCCCCCCAGAATTCTTCTCTCCAGAGTAGAGGGAGCCTGGACGTGGACAGGTAGAGCTGTTGTCCCCCATTTCCAGTTACACCAGTGGGAAAGGGGCAGCTACTGGAAACAGTAGAAGGCTTCAGCAACAAAGTACTCATATCTGTAAATGGCAGGATTTCAGTTTTAGCAGGACATCTCCCCGCCTATTTCCAGCACCCAAAGGTGGCACAGAAACCCCATGTTGGCTCATGTGTCAAGTTCAGACACTTTCTCCATCAGTAGAGTCCCACAGTCCACCTCTGCAGTGGCCCCTAAACTAGGTGGCATTAGGAGAGGGACCAGGGGTGCCCGGACATAGGACTGGCTGAGCTCAGGCAGATGCAAACAGTATCTAGGCTGCAGACGGTCTCCCAGAGCTCAGACTCCCTCACTGGCTTCCTCTTTCAAAAGGAAAGACCCATAGCCAGGCTCAAGGGGAAGCCCCTGGACCCCCAGAACCTCAGGCTGGGCAAGGCTGTCCTGCAGCATGGCCTGCCTGAGCAGCCCTCTTCCTCACACCCTGCCCCCCCCCCCCAAGCTGCAGTCCAGGGAGCTCCCAAGGAAGTGGTGGACCCCTCCAGTGGCCGGGCCACTCTGCTGGAGTCCATCCGCCAGGCTGGGGGCATCGGCAAGGCCAAGCTCCGCAGTGTCAAGGAGCGCAAGCTGGAGAAGAAGAAACAGAAGGAGCAGGAGCAAGGTGAGAGGATCCTCAGCCCGCTCCGGTAGGGGGGCTCTCAGGAAAGGGCCACCTTCTGTCGTAGCTGCCACCAGACTCCCAAGAGGTCAGAGGGGCAGCACCCAGCCCACCCGCCCCATGCTTTCCCCAGGCAGCTGTCCCTAACATTCCCACCCTTCCTGCCTAAGCTGTGGGTTCCTTCCTGGTTTTGTAGCCTGCTTAGAACCTTCCTCTCTAAACTCATAGGAGACAAAGCCTCCCCCAGCTCAGATTCTGCCAGGAGCTGTCTTAGGACATGGCTGGGGACCTGAGCTGCTGTAGGGACTGCAGACCTGGAGGGTTAGCGCAGTCCTGCTTCTCCAAGCCTCTTGAGTCCGCAGGTTCCGTGCGCTGCATCCTGAGTGCAGCACAAACAGAACATTCAGGCCCTGGGGCGCCTGGGGGGCTCAGATGGTTAAGCGTCTGCCTTCGGCTCACGTCATGATCCAGGATGTTAGAATCAAGCCCCGCATCAGGCTCTCTGCCTAGTGCAGAGCTTGCCTTTCCCTCTCCCTCTGCCATTCCCTCTGCTTGTGCTCTCTGGCTATCACATAAATAAAATTTTAAAAGAAAAGAACACCCGGGGCCAAAGCCGCAGTGCCTTTGGGTCCCGAGCTTGAGTTCTAGCTAGATTTCTGAGATTTGCGCTGTGACTTCAGGCAAACTGCCCAACAACCTCTCTGGGCCAGCTTCCTTGTCCGTACAGTGGGGCCCCTCCTCCTTGCCCACTTTGTCTCACAGGGCAGCTCTGCCAGTTTAATAGTGCCCCGGTGCTGGCTCCAGTGACCGCCTGCAGCTCTGGGACCTGGCAGTGATGCCGTGGCTGGGGGGTGGGGCTGACAGGTGTGGAGAGTGAGCAGAAAAGAGGACCAACCCTGAGAAAGTCACCCCAGGGGCAGATTTTGTCCTTGGTCCCCTCATCCTTCTTGACCTGGGACTTCTTCCTGCTACAGTGAGAGCCACAAGCCAAGGTGGGGACCTGATGTCGGATCTCTTTAACAAGCTGGTCATGCGGCGTAAAGGTAGGACACGGAGCCTGGCTGCCTTCCCTAGGCTGCGAATCTCAGGATGTTCTGTATCTTGCACATTCTGCTGCTTTTTTCTTCCTGTTTTTTTAAGTCTCCAGTGGCTGGGTGAACCGGTGTCCCAAACTAACCCCCTCACCCTCCACCTCTGCCCTCCCAGGTATCTCTGGGAAAGGACCCGCGACGGGGGCCAGCGAGGGGCCAGGAGGAGCCTTTGCCCGAATGTCAGACTCCATCCCACCTCTGCCTCCCCCACAGCAGCCACCTGGAGAAGAGGATGAGGACGACTGGGAATCCTAGTGGCTCACTCCTTCCCACCGAGACCCAGATTTAGGTCTCACCCTCACATGGACACGACCAGGATGAGATGCCTGGCCTGTGGGTCTCGGCCCTGCTACCCAGGGAGGAACGGGGACCATGGAGGACTGTCCCAGACCTGCGTCTAGACCTTCTTCAAGGAGTGAGGTAGCCAGTTCTGAGGCCAAGTGGCTGGGAGCGGGGAGCCCTTGTGCTCTCCTCCAGCCGCAGACTGAAATGAGTACGTGCATCAATAAAGCAGTGTCATGCGGGAACCGAGCATAAAGCAAGAGTGCACTTTTACTTAAGGAACCCTGGCTGTCAGGGGGCGAGCGTCTCCTCCAAGCCGACACCTGTCCTCCCGCTCCCCCTGGGCTCAGGCGGCGGGGGGGGGGGGGGGGGGGAAAACACGGGGTGGGCCAAGGGCCCTTCCTCTGGGTCAGGGACAGCAGAGAGGTGTTGTCAACAGGGCTGGCTGTTGCAGATGGAGGGAAGGAGATTTTCACACAGGGAAAAATGTCTCTGTGACAGACACGGGGTCTCTAAAAATAGTCCTGCTGGGAGCCTAATGGCCCTTGGCGTAATGACTGAAGTCAGGGGAGGAGGTGTCTTAGAGTTTGCTCAAGTGGCTGAGTGGGAAGGAGGTGCCACTGACGTGGGAGGAGGACGTGGAGCCAGGCCAAGGGAGCTAAAAATGCTGTGGGACAGGTTAGGGGCCAGCACTGGTTGGGGAAGAGAGAAACCAGCAGGTGGGGGAGTCAGCACATGGCTTCCCAGTTCTTAACACCGAGAAAGGTGGTAGGACTGAGGTAGTCAGAGGGCCCTGGGCAGAAGGAGCCCTATAGACACCAGGGACCTGGGGCTGGATAGAGGGAATGTTCTTGGTTTTGAAAAGAAGGTGAAGGTCTAGAACAACAAATTGTAGCCAGAAAAGGGAAAGGCTAGAGGGCATGTTCTGCCTCACCTGTGAGAGAATGGACACCAAAGGGAGGACAGAGACGCCGCAGTGGAAGACTGGCCGCAAAGCAGGGCAGGGAGCTGGACTCTGGACCGTGGTGAATGGGCATTCAATTCCAGGGAGCCAGACTGCCCTGGGATGGGTCCCAGGATGGCCAGGACCCACTGTTTCTTCAGCATCGACCTGATGTTCTCTTACTGTCTTTTCTACCTGTGCCTAGTCCTGGCAGCCCACTGATTCCAGAAAGGGGCTGGTCTGGTCTCCAGCTGGGCTTCACCTTTTTAGGCTGAATCCCCACAAAGCAGGCATCAGGCAAACATTTCAGGCGAGCAGCTGGAAGGAAGAGGCTGGCATCTGGGCAGTGGTGGGCCATCCATCAGGAAGGGACAGACTTCTCACGATGAAACTGGGGAGATGGAAAAACAGTGAGGCACGAGATCTCACGGGTGGGGGGCTCTCAGAGAGAGGGAAAGGCAGGCCTGACCTTCCTCATAGCAGCAAAGGCAGGACCAAAGGTGGCTTTGACCTCTACACGGTCTCGGATCCAGGCTGGCAGCTTTCCCAGGATAGGTGGGCGGGCATACCGCTGATCCAGAAGCACTATGCTGGCAAAATCCTTCTGGTGCCTGATGGCCCTGCCTAGGTGGGGACAGAGGTTGGGCTCTCAGCTAAACCAGCCTCCCCCACAGTGTATTTCTATCGTGCTCCCTCCTTCCTGTCACCCCATTCTCCTGCCATGTATCCCAAGAGCCAGGTACAATCCCAGGCCTACCTATAGATTGGTTGACAGCCTTCATACACAGATTCTCCACCAAAGCCTTCCCTGGTGGTGGCTGACCTGGGCCTCTGGGCTGGGGAGGGCAGAAGACAGCACCTGTCAGCATGTTCTTCCCCCCCGCCCCGCTCAGTGTTCTGAGAAAATGACCGCTCGGCGTGGGAGAAAGAGCAGCGGGCATCACGGGCACAAGGCCAGCAGCAGCTGCAACAGAGGAGATGGCAGAGTGGCTCCGGAGGGTAAAGGGGTGCGTCCATGCCCTGGAGCGGACGGGAGACACGGGCACACATCGGGGGGCAGTGGGGAAGGCACAGCACTGCAGCCCCGGTATCGCAGCCCCAGAGGCAACAGCACCTCCTCCCAGCCGTCTCCTCCCAGCCTCGGGACACTGGAGGTACTCACTAGGGTCTGGTCCAGGTAGGCCATCTTCTCCTGCAGCTCTGGTGACCTGATGTTTGGGTAGGGCATGCCTACCATAACCACACACCTAGGGCCGAGGAACACGAGGCCGTGGCGCGGGGGCAGTCGGGCCCCCAGTGTGTTTGCCAAGGGCCAGGCCTCACCCTCCTGTCATCAACTGCTACATCCAGCGCTCTGTCACACCCCTCAAGTTGTGCTTGCTGCCTCTACCTCCCTCCACACCGGGAGCAGGTGTGCTTGGCCGAGAGACCCAGTGCAGGCCACATGAATGGAGTCCCCACAAAACTCTGCTCTGCCTAATTTCCACCTGGAGCTAAAGGGCCAAAGCCACCTCCCCAGAGAGCTGAGTGACCTAAGCAGCCAGCCCGGGGCGCAGACTCCCACCGGCATCAGCTTGCAGGCAGGGACCCGGCCATTCGTGGAGTGAAGGGTGATCACAGCAGAGCCCAGAGACGAGAGGCCCACAACTTACCGGCCAAGGTTGTCAGAGAAGTTAATACCTTCACTCATCTTTCCTCCAACCACAGAGAGGAGCAGAGCACCTGTCACCGTGCCTCCGGCCTGGCCACAACACTGCGGGAAATACCAGTCCAGGTTGTAGAGCCAAAGCTTGAGGCCACCCAAAATGCTGCCAGCTGTTTTCTGGACCCAAGGCCTCGGAGTTACACTTCTCACCTTAATGCACCTGGAATACTCCGCCAGCACCTGTTCCACCTGGTTTGCTTTCTTGGGTTCCTGAAATATCTGAAGGAAAACAATGTCTCCCAGGAAAGGGTTTCAGAATGCATGGGCCCCAGGTCTGCTCGTGGCCTTTATGTTTTCCAGACTGGGAACAGGAGGGGCCCCCAGAGTCAAAGGGTTCTAAGGAAATCCTCCAGAGGTGATCAGGGGTTCCAAGTGGGGGGAGTAAGGAGCTAGCAGAAGTCCAGACAGTTCTCTGACATGCATGAGATATCCTAGCAGGAACTCTAGGTGCCACTGTCCTAATAAGTGGGAGTTCTAGCTGAGAGGTCACTCACCTTTTTCCTGAGAGCCAGGCGGGCCAGCAGCCCACTCTGATCCCAGTGGGCATAGACCTGGCGTTGGTACTCATAGGAGGGGAAGAAACAGACCACCCCTCCAGGGACCACAGTGCACAGGTTACAGAGAATGCGACCAGTCTCATCCATCTAAGGAAGGAAGACAGACAGCCCTCCCTGGAGTCATTCCTGAGGCCGTATCCAAACAGCGCTTCCTGACTTTGAGACTCAAAACCACATACAGAGATCCAAGTGTGACTGCAGTCATGGGGAGGACCTGTGGCCGGAAGCACCCCCTCCCCCGCTCCCTCCCACACACATCACGATGCTAGTGCACTGGAGCTAAAACCGGCTGGCATGCGCCGAGGCCTCCCTGCTCAACTCCCAATGCCTACGGGCCACTGGGGACAAGTTCCACTACAACAAATCGGACACTGAAAACCCCACGTGTGCCTCTCGCGACAGGCCCCAAGCCCCATGTTCCTGCCCGGGGCAGGAAGCGATAAAACCAAATGGCAAGAGAACCAAAGGAAACAAGCAGATTCTCCTCAGGTTCATCCTAAAGGAATGGCCCAAGGTTCTAAGAAAACATTATTTAATGGTCGAAGGAGTGAGGGGAGGGGGGAGCTCAGGCCTCCCAAGGAGCATGCAGATGGGACACTATCCAGCCTGGGCTGCCTCCGTGTGAAAGACCCCAGCACTAATCTCCCTAACACCTGAACACTAAAAGCGCAGGCCAGGGTGCCCAGCACCCCAGAAACCTCTCTCCTGCCCCGGCGAAGGCAGTGGTAAGGTGAGCGGGCTGGTACTAACCATCTGCGGCAGCTCTCTCTTCTGGTATGTGAACTCCAGCTGCTGGCTAGAGGGGCCACTGCAGATGACCAGGGGCAAGATATTGTCCGGAGGGATCACATGACCTGCAGAGACCCCAGGGAGGGGCTGAAAACAAGGGGCTGACGAGTCTGTAAGGCAGGGTCTGGAAAGCGCGCTCCCCATCTCTGTCTCCACGCCAGGAAGAGCAGTTCCCACACCCGCCCACGTGCCTGCCCCCACAGCACAAGTGGGTGGTACTCAGACCTCCCCACAAGGCCACCGTGCGAGAGCAGAGAGACGTGAGCCCACGTGAGAGCTGGCAAGGGACTGAGCTCCCATCTCACAGGCTCCTCAGTCCCTGAGGCCTGATGAGAGCACAGGGTCAAACCGCGACGACAAGGGGCCGGAGAGTGACACGGGGCCCATTCCACCCTGGACAGGGATTCTCACCACAGGAAAACTCCACCACTCGCTCAGCTTCCACGCCAGCACAGGCCAGCAGCTGCTCCCGGAAGTCAGACACCTGCAGACCACAACAGCAGGGCTCTGTGATCCCCGAGAGGGCCGGGGACCACAGGCCTGAGCAGGCAGGGGGCCCAGGCAGGGAGGGAGGGAGAAAGCCGCACTTTGGGGAAGACGAAAGTCTGACCTGGCACAATATGTACATAAGAATAGGGAAAAAGAGGTAAAAGGTAAGGCAGATAATAAATTGGCAAAAATAAATAAATAAATAACGATAACCCAGTGTTGGATAGTCTCAGTGAGCCTGTGGGAACAGCATGGGAAATCTGGTGAACTGGGCACAGTGCTTCTCACCCCTGACTAGGCAACCGAGAGCACCTGACAAAATCCACACGTCCAGGTCCCAGCCTCAACTACCGGAGAAGGACCTCTGGGGGGATGGACGGGTGGGACAGACATATGCGTTTGTAATTCTAAAGCACTCCAGGATTTTCACCTACTGAATTGGCAAGAATCCTAAGGCGTGACCCCTCCATGAAGAAACAGGCTGCTGGGAGACAGAACAACTCCAGCTGGAGGAGAACTGGACAGTATTTCGTAAGCTGGATGTATTTTTACTTTTTAGCCTGGCAGTGCCCCCCACCTAGGGGTGCCCCCTGAAGGTACAGCTCCGCAAGCCAACACCTGCGCAGGGATACTCCTGCACGTGATCTCTGAGCGCACAACCGCCCTTCCGCCCTTCCACCCTTCCCCTTCGGGAGGGCCCAGCGCATGCGCTCACCACACCCTTGCAGTGTAGAGCGCCCGCTGGCAGGCAGGACACACACCTGCAATGGTCACCGAACAGCGTGAGCGCCACAACACTGGCGCCGCAGCCACTGACGTAAGAACAGGGAGAGGAGAGAAGTGAATACATATATTTGCTTAGTTCTGCAGAGAAATGCAATGAAAGCAGGCGAGGACAGACTGCCGCAAAAGTGACTGCCTCTGGGCACAGAGAGCAGCCTGGAGACGGACGGAAGCGGGACTTTCTGAAGGCACCTTCCAGGCAGTTTCGACTTCTGAACCATATAGGTGTTTACATATTTTAAAAACACATTAAGTCAAAAATAAAAAAATTAAAAAGCAAATGCTGAAACTGAAAACAGACGGCAATAAAGAGGACCTGTTTGCCACAGTCACAACAGAAGCACACAAGGAGCCTGACTTCCAGGGACTTCAGGTCCTTAGTGAGCATACATCCTTAGCAGGATACACTCTCCGAGCAAAAATAAACGCAAAGAAATTAAATTTCAATCACTAGTTTACTGTTAGAATATCGGTAGCATAGGAAAGTATTTGAGGTCTCCTGTGGGAGAGCGCAAGTAAGTAATAAGATAGAACAAACGTAGTAAGAAACCAAATGTTCAGCTCAAGAAAAAAGATATACAGTGGAAGGTCAAACAAATTCATGGATTTTCACTTAGAAATACGCATGATTTTTTAAAGCCATCTTCCCCAGTCTGTCTACAGAAGGTCTAAAAGCAATTACAATCCAGGAGCACAACCAACACCCCCGGCACCTGGATGCTGGTTTCCACAGACCAATCCCCAAATAAGGAAGCCAGGTTACTTGGAGAAATGAAGGATTCCAGATCTGGCGCAAAGAAGGTATAAGGTGGCCTGGGACATTCTGCATTCTGTCGTGCCAAAAAGCAAGAAAGCATCCCAAGGCCAATAAGGGCCTCGTCAAGGACCAAGGGCAGCATGTGGGGGCTCTGAGGGGCAGGGCCTGAAACACCTGAGCATCAAAAGCAGCAAGGACTAAAGATGATTTTAATTTGTGAACAAAAATCTGAGTCTATACACAAGAAAGAAAAATGGAAAACTAACAGAGTGGCAGGAGTGGTTCCAGTGGCAGAAGAGAGGGACCAGAGTGTGCAGGCACTGAGGAGCCTTCCACTGGCTCAGTCCCGTTGCCACGCATACCTTAGGGACAGAACCGCTGTGCAGAGATGTGGTTCTATGTGCCTCCATGTTGCTTAAAACAGAGAAAACCTGGAAATCACCCGAATACCTAACAAAAGAAGAGTGGTTCTACAAAATATAACATACTCACATAACAGAGTAGAGCCAGAGCGCAGTGGGATAAATGCACACAACTGACAAGGAACAATGTTTATGACATTCTGTTGCCGGCTGAAAAATCCAAATCGTAGCAACAGCATGTAGAGATGGAGATTTTTGTTTTTAAAACGTATGTATATTTGTAAAAATTACACATAAAGACTACTATAATGATATACACTAAAACAAATCTTTTGGTGGTGGAATTAAAATCTTATTTTTTTCCCTGCTTTTGCTGGTCTCTGCTTTCTACAATGAAAGCATAATACTTTCCTCTGTGTGTGTGTGTGTGTGTGTGTGTGTGTGTCTGTGAATTTTTAAGAGAGGGAAGGTGGTATCCCTGGTGGGTCTAAGAAAGGCATGGCATTAAGGCACCACCATCTGGATGGGGGCCTGCGATTCCAGAACAGCTGTCTCTGGAAGAAATGTGGTCCTGTGGCTCCAGAAGCACCAATTGGGCAGCAGTGCCCTTACACCCTCGCCTACCCCTGGCCCCAGGCTAAAGGCCCAGGCCTGAGACAGTACAGCAATGCCACCTGGTGGGCGCTGCTCAGCCTGCTCAAGCTGACCCCCTTCTGGTTTGGGGGCCCACTGAACAGGAAGAGGCCTGACAGTGCAGCTGTCCCATCCCAGCACCTGGGGCACAAGAGGCGGGCTCTGGTTCCCTTACCGGCTGCATAGTGCCCCCCGCGATGACCACGGCCCGGCATTCCTTCACCACCTGGGCAAAGTGTACGGCTGGATTCAGGAGCAAGAATTTGAGGCTACTCTGACAAAGACTTCCTGAAAAAAAGACAGACAGCTCTGTGGGGCAGGGGGGCGGGCTGCAAGCCCAACAAAGACTTTCGTGAGTCTGAGGCAGAAGGGAGCATGGTCATGTCTACGGTCATGTCTACGCAGGAACCACAGGGATACCACTTTCCTCTTTGATGAGGTCCCATTTAATCTCCAGGCCAACCCTGTGGTAGAGAGCTCGATCACCTACCCTTGTACATTGATCTTCAGAGAGACAATGAAACAAAGCTTGGAGGTGAGGGAATCAAGATTCAACCCACCTAGCCACAACCACCAGGCCACATGGCCTCCCTCACAGCCTGGCCCAAGGTGCGCCACTGTCCTAGTGCCTCACACCCCCCTCACCACAGGCCAGCAGACCAGTCACCAGCACCCTGCTTCCTGATCCTCGCCCAGGAGGCGCCACGAGTCTCTCCATGCTCTGGCTTGGCGGCCCATGCCGGCTCCTCCTTGGAATTACCTTGGCGGCTCAGGATGACCCTGCCATCCTGGTTGGCAGTGGTGAGGGCTGCTAGGAAGGATTCGATGTGCATCAGCGGGGAAGCTGGCCGTGGCAGCCTGGCCTCGCCCTCCTCCACAGGGCCCACAGGAGCTGTACAGAGCAGAAGGAAGAGGGTCTGTGACCACAGAGGCGGTGGGTGGGAGGGCCCCCTGCGGCAAGCCTAAAGCCATTCTCCGCAAGAGTGGAATCCAGACGTGAGGGATGGACATTCCTGTCCCCCACGTACAGCCCGGTCTCCCACCTCCTAACTCACTCTCAGCCACTGTGGGCTGCAGGGTCTGCAGGAAGTGCTGGAACCCAGCCAGTCTGGGCTGTTCCCTGGAGGGTGTGAGGACTGTGCCGTACCTTTCTGTGAAGCCGAAGAGCTGGGACGGAGTAAGAGAACACAGGGAGGAATGAGGGTGCAGCAGTGGGAGCCCTGGCTGGAGGGAAGTTCCGCCGCACACCAGACAGCCTGCAACTTGCCCCCTAACCCCACCTGCCATGAAGCCTCCAGCGCCCCCACCCCCACCCGGCGAGCTGTGCTACAGGAAGGGAGCAGAGGGGACTCTGAAAGGCAGGGGAAAGCACTGGGGCACTGCCAGGAAGGGGAAGGCACACCTTTCTGCTGATCATGCTCCTCTCACAGTAGCGCCGCACCTGTGAAAGCAAGCCTACTGCAGGGATCTGGCCACCATTCGCTGGAAAAAAGAAACCACCAGCTTCCCAAACCCCAGGGAAGCGGGACTCCCTGCTCGTCCTCCCCTGGCCCCAGGAGCCCACAGCCTCCTTGTTGGCCAAGCGGGTCACCTTCCTCTGAGGTCACGCCTTTCCTGACGCCCCCACACAGCACGGTGGAAGCCTCGTGCAGGCAGTCCCCTCACACATGTGTACACGACTCCAACCCTCTAGAAAGGTCCCCTGATCTCCTTCAATGTGACAGCACCTAAGCTGAACCTTGAAAGATGAAGTTTTAAAAAACCTACAGGAGCAAAGGCGCGAAGGAGGTAAAGCTTGGGTTTGTTCAGGCGTGTCTGGTGCGTACACTATGTGTAGCCTGGAAAAGACGACAGCGAGTTGAAGCCTTTGAAGATTTCTAAAAAGGGTGCTATCTTTCAGCGAAGCTCCACTAGAACATAGTGTGGGAAAGAGAGCAGAAGGGAGAGGGAGTGCAAGTAGGGAGAGAGGGAGAAGGCAAGAGGAAAAGAGCCTCTCCTGATGTGGCAGCCATGGGAATGGAAAGGCTCCAGAAGTTCAAGAGCTATTTCTGGCTCTGGGAGCTGGTGACCATTTAGATGCAGGACCCAAAAGGAGAAGAAAGGAGTCAAAAAGGGCTAGATCGCCAGCCTGTCTGATGGGGTGATGGCAGTGACGGGGACCAAAATGGGTTAAGTTGGGGGTGTGTGAAGACAAATGGGAAGGCTGGAAGGAAAGCAAAGGGTCTGGAGTCCAGGCAGGGGGGCTAACATGCCAGGTACCATCTGCTCACTTGTGTGTGACCTATGCCTATCCCTCCTGGGGTGACCTCTCCCAGCCTAGGGTCCCTCTGCTTCTGAGCGGTGATGGTACATCCTACCCTGGAGTCACAAAACCTGGTGCGCTGCTGTGAACGCAGTAAGTGCTCTGTATTGTCAGTAACTTAGAATCCCTGAGTCGTGAGTCGAGCGATGGTCGTGGGATCCTGCATAGCAGGCCCGGAGCGAGCTACCACCAGCGGCTACACACAAGTCCAAGGCCTGAGGGGGCGGAGGGGAGGCAGTTCGCAGCCACCTCAGCCCAAAAGCAGGATCATGCTCCCAAGTTAACCTCCTGCTCGGACTAAAGGCCCAGGGCAGAGACTGTGCCGGAAGAAAGATGGAACAAGGCAAAGGACCTGGGAATTTCTGTTTGTGCTTATTTGGGACAATGAAAGGCACCTTTTCTCCCTAGTCCCTAGGACCCTTCAACCCTGGATTAGAGATTACTTTTTTCTTGCTGATGCAATGCTTTCAGGGGTAAGTGATTACAAACACCTATGCTGTAGATCCTCAGACTTCTAGACTGCTTGAGGACATTAGGAATTTACTTTTTATTCCTTCGTCTTCACACAGTGTTCTGCTCACAGATGGTAATAAATATAAGCAAATTGGACACAAAAGGATGAAAATCTCTACCTTGAACAAGTTGATGTTGTCGATCTGGCTCTCAAAGAGGAAATCATTGATGGTCTTCAGCTCTGTCCCTTAGGGGTAAAACAAAGGGCCTTGGAATCCTTCCTTGGAAGATGGGAAGACCGAGGTCCCAGAGGTGAGCTCAGAACCGGCTCAGAGCAGCTCTGGGCCTCTGAAGGCAGTCCTCTTACCTGTCTGTGAAAGGCTTTGTGTGTTGGGATTTTGCTTAATGTTCCCTAAAATAGAGAATTCAAGCTGGTCAGGATGGTGACTCTCTAACCGCCAGCTTGTCACACTGAACGCTGTACTCCTTAAATAAGAGCATTCATAATTGAACAGATTTTTCTGCCATGTATAAGCACCCAAAAAAACCGCTGAGAGGACAGGAGACTCTAGGTAGCCTCAAAATCTGACCCGTGTTTGCACATGGAGCCCAAAGCCTTGTGGATTTCATTCTTTTCACACCTCCTTCACGGAGGCTGGGACCAAGTGACCACCCTACTTTATGCAGTCCCAAGGAGCTGCCCAGGGGCAAAGTAGAGATGGAAGGGAAGAGCACCAGCGCTGGGCAAAATCCCTCCAGCAAAATGGTCCCCTGGCTTCCTGGAACTCAGCTTGTATGCAAGCCTTCAGATGGACAGCCATGCAACACAAGAAAGGGCAGGTGACACAGAATCGTTGAGAGCCACATGGACCTGGAGCCACAAGAGTCCCGCCATTAGGTTCACAAAGCAGAGACAGTTCACACCCCTGCTCTGAGCTCTAGTTTACTCAGCTGTCCACAAGGGTGAGCTCGCCTGTGTTCCGTGCTTTCCTCAAAGGTATGCTCCAAAGTGACTTCACGTGGTCCCATTATACTACGCTGTTATTACTACCTGGGGAGTAGGGTCTGGCAAAATAAAAAGGACTCAGAACAGGGGGAAATAAACTAGGAATCTAAAAAAGGATCTAAGGCTAGACAATTCAACTAAGCTGTAAGAGAGAAGAATCTTCTCCATCAATGGCCAAGATAATTCTTGGGGATGCAGAAAACCCAGGTGTCCTGACTAGCATCCAGGGAATGGACCACACAAGCGTAGCAGGCCAGGGGTTAGGGAGGGCACGGTGCTCCTTACCACCCAACACAGTCACAAACTTCTCCAACAGATACAGGATCTGTTTGATGTACATCAAGTTCTTGGCCTTCAGACGCTTCCTGAGGAGACACCAATGGACATCAAGTGGTAGTACTCCACAAGCAACTTCCAAGTGCCTCAAACTGAGGCCTTTCTGTCTAGTGTCTTCCAGAGCAGACCACGAGCAACAAATACACCCCCAGAAAAGAAGGCTCGCCGTGGCCCAAGGCCTTTGTAGCCAGCTGTGGCGTCCCAAGCATTCTAGGCCTTTGTGGGATACACACCATCGTGAACAGAAGGGGAACAGTGCGCTGGTCTCCCTGGCGCTGGGCCCAGGCCAGAGGTGGAGACCCCAGTGCTTTCTCTGAGACTGAGCAGGATTTTCCTTTCCCCCTCAGGAGGCAGTGTCTTACCCATATCGTTCCATATACTGGAGCAACTGGGAATGGGCCTGGCAGAGCTGGAGAGAACAGAGAATGGACGTGAGGGCAGGCCAGGCTCTATCTTAGATTATGCCTAGAAAATGCCACCACGTCACATAGGAAGCGGTAAAGGGAGTGGGCCTGGGTAGAGACCAAAGGCCTTGAGGCTGCTGGGAGCTGAGAGATGAAGGAAGGAAGGTTCTGCTGCAGTATCCACTTTAGGTCAGTAAAAAAGCAAGAGGCTAACTAACTCTTTCAGGTAATGAATCTCCCTGTTAGTTTTTACTATGTTGGGCAAAGATGTATTTTCCACTAAGCAGAGAAGTGGTTCGAGGCAGCCATTACACCCTGGCCTAAGGTCAACCCTGGCTTTGGTCAGTAGAAGTGGTGGGAGGCATGTGGGTGGCTCAGTCAGTTAAGTGTTTAACCTCACTCAGGTCACAATCTCAGGGTCCTGGGGTTGAGTCTGGCATCAGGCTCCCCGCTCAGCAGGGAGCCTGCTTCTCCCACTCCCTCTGCCCCTCCCACCCCATCGCCACCCCCACTCATGCACACGTGCTAATAAAATTAAAAAAAAAGGGGGGGGGGTGGGAATACCATGTGGGCTTCAGGGTCAGAAACCAGTGGTCAAGTCCCAGCTCCAAACTCCTGAGCTGTGTGACTTTCGGCACACTGCTTAAACCCCCCGAATCTCAGAGTTCTCAGTGTTAACTAGGAACACCAGCCCACGTGGAGGCAGTGTGAAAATTCATGATACTGCACACGGGCCACAGCACAGAAGAGGTAATCAACAGTGGCCCTCAGAAACCCTGAGCATCCCTCAAAGCAAGGCTAACAATGCCGAACTACGTGAGGACCCCTGCTTCCTTTGCCCTATCATCCTGGCTTACAGAGAACCGGATATTAGCATCTGGGCTGGAGGGACTCAGGATGACTGACCTAGGACAGTGAAGAGCAAGGACACGAGCCACTTCCCCTTAGCTGGGTCCCCATAGTTCTACTATCTGCTGGAAATCCAGTTAGCCCCCGACGAGGCCACTGCCCCGACTCAAGGCACCCTCTCCCAAGCCACCTCCAGACCAATTCCAGGGCTTAGAGAAATGATCCACGTCCCTCCACATCCCTCTGCCCCATGGCAGGCCCTGGCCCAAGACGGGAGAGGCCGACCCACCTGGGAACCGCTGACCTCTGCACTGTGGATGCCCGTGATGGTGTCGATCAGGTTGTGCGCCTCGTCGATGAGCACCACCTGGCCCTGCAGCCGGATGCCCGCAGCCTGGCGGGTGGCCGCGTGCAGCAGCATCTGGTAGGGCAGCACCACGAGCTGCGGGGAGGGGCGGCCGCCTGAGCAGTGTTGGGGGGAGGTCGGGGGTGGGGGGATACTCCTTGCTTTGGCAAGTGTTCCCCGCCTACTCTAAGTGCCTGGTGCAAATGGTTTTAGCCAATCTGATTCTGACTGAACCAAGAGTGGGGGTGGGGAGAGGGGGAGCAGAGAGGAGTGTGGAACCCCTGCCCAGCCTTATCCATACCTCTGAGGCACCCGAAGTTCCTCAAAACACAGTGAACACCCCTGGTGTACTAGAAGGTAGCCCTACGCTCTGGTCCCAGGGCTGTGACTTCTTAGCTGCATGACTTGGGAAAGCCACTCAAACTTTCTAAACCTTAGTTTCTTCATGGGCAAAATGGACTTAATAAACTCTATCTCAAATGACAGCCAAGGGCCAGAGGTCGGGGCAACAAAAATAAGAACTCTGTAAATTTTTTGGTGCTACTCGTGAGACCGATTTCCCAGTTAAAAGAATATTGATAAAGTGAAACTCCAGAAAACTGGTAACTTAAGGCCCAGCTTTAATTTGGCACCATTACCCACCTGCTGTGAGAAAACAGGTAAATCACTTAGCCTTTCTGGGCCTGTGTCCTCATGTGTACATATGGATAATACCTGCCTTTGCTTTTTCTGTGGGATACTACAAAGCAAAAATGAGGTGACAGGTGTCTCAAAAAGTCAAGATCATGGAAATCTCAGGGCACCTTATATTTGCACACACGTATCTATGGCACTGATCTTGTGACATAGCAGACCGACCCCAGGAAAGCATGCAACAATGGTGGGGGCTGGGAAGGTTCTAGAATTTCCCTCTGAGCACCCATGCAACACAGTTCAGAGTAGTATACTAACAAGCATTTAACTGCTGTAAAATCATTACTAACATTGTTCCCTGTATCTCTGAAAAGCTACCTAATCTTTTCCTGCTTGTATGGAATTCTCCACAAATGAAACTCTATTTCCAAAAGTCACTCGAATTAAACAGTGGCAAGAAGACAGTAAACCATACCAAATAACAATATTTTGGATCTGTCAAATGGGCAGATCCAAATGCCCATCCAAATGGGCAGAGTAAAGATGAGCCTCAACATGGCAAGTCGAAAGACAGCCTTCTCCCACACCGACAGGCAGGTGCCTATGTCAGCACGGTTGGTGTGAAAGGCCGTTTGGAAACACATTTCTGTTCCGCAGCGCCCTGACTGTATCTTCTCAGCTTCCTGCTGCTCTGTGCCCCTGGACTCTGGTTTCTTTAGGACTGCACACCCTTCCCAGTTCTTATCTGCTGTCCCCAGTAAGGCCATCTGTTCCTGCAACCCACAGCCACAGGACACCCCGACTCCCACGCACTGGCACAGAGGGGGTGACAGGTCACCTGGGTGCTGTGTGGTCAGTCCACCCACAGCCAGGGACATCCTCCCGAATTAAGAGGAATGAGGAAACCCCTTGTGGCAGAGGCCACAGTTGGAGCCAAGAGTTACTGTCCAACCCTCCAAGGTCTTTACCTGGGCTGCTGGAATGGCAAACCGGCTCCCGTAATAGGGACAGGCCCGAGCCTCCTTCCCCAGTGCCACCAACTGCTCAATGTCCTTCACCCCCACCAGGACCTGGTCTCGGAGGAGCTGCAGCTGCTCGTAGCTATAGAAGGGGCATGCGGCCCGGTGCTCCTGCCTTCTCCTCTTGGGCTTCTCTTCCTCAGCTCTGTTCCTCTCTGAGGGGGCAGAGGCACAAGGAATGACACCTGTCCACGGGGCCAGCACTGGGTCTAAAATGTCAAGACCCAATTCCATGACCCTTCCCACTACTATTTAGGAAGGTCTCACCATTTGGGCATTTAACTTTGTGTTCTCTAGAAAAAGCCAATAAAATCATCTCAGAGCCAGGTTTCTGGACTAGACACTGACCCAAAAAGCAAAATGCCTTTCCCAAGGAGACGACCTTAAGGAAGGACCCAGCTGCCCACTCCACTGTCACTGCCACTTAAGACACTATCTCCTGCGTCCCGGGTCCACTTCCAGCCCACTCCCCACCACTTCTCAGTACTGCCCCAGGCTACACGACCACCCCAGGGTCCGTGCACGGCTCTAGTGCTGGGGGCTACCGTGTTTGCTTCTCTGCATCTCCACGCAGCGGTCATTGATGAGCTGCGCAGAACCCAGGGTTTTCACGTCATCATTTATACAAAGGTTCTAGAAGACAGAGGGCAAAGAGAGAGCCACAGCAGTCACGACATGATGTACAGCAACCCTCTGGGGCCTGCCCAGCGCCCTGCCAGGAACCAGAAGAGGCCGATCCTCCCACCGCACGGCATGCCCTGGGCCTGGGCCCACCATCCTTCCATGCCTGGAAGAGGAAGATGAAGGCCCAGGAAAGGGAGCGGGATGGCACCCAGGCCAAGACGCAATGCCTCCATGTACCTGCCGAGAGCCGAGGGAGACGAGCCGGGTGTCCTTGCCAAAGGGGCTCCTCTGTACCTCGTGCACAAACTGAGCCAGCTGGGAGTGTGTCCGACTGCAGTAGTAAATCTGCTCCAAGGAGGAGCAGGGGATTTCAGAAACGAGACTACAAGATCTCCATTCTCTGCACATCAAGGAATGCACGGCCCAGTAGGCTGAGGGACTGGGGATAGTGGCCACAAACACACAAACCTAAAACAACGGGACTCTGTCCCACAGCAGATCTCAGCTAACTTGGGGCCCAGGCAGTCCCAACCTCCCCACCTCAGCTCCAGAAGTTTACAAGAACACCCACAACATGGAGCTCCTCCATCAGTCCTGCTCAGCCATGAATCCGGCCACTTCACGGGCTTGGTCATCTCAGGAGAGGCTGCCTCCCTGAGCTGTGGTTCCCCAGGGGGAAAAAACAGATTCTGGCGAGCGTGTCGGGGGTGGGCTGCCCACACACTCCTCCCAAAAGGCTGGGGGGCCAGGCTTGCAGTAGGACAAGGGAAGCTGAGCTATGCTCTATGCTCCTCCAAGACTAAGAGCAAGAAGAGAAGAGAAATAGGGAGAAAATATCTACTTTTAACAGAGAAAACCAAAGTCTTACACAAATGACACCAAATGTTTTAAAACATGACAAATGTCTGAACCCTACATACCTCCCAGCGCTCCGTGCCAACGGAAACACAGACAAGAGAAGAGGGAACCAAAGGGCAGGGCACTCTTGCTCAGGCCTGCCCTCACCCCCTAGCACCTCCAGACAGACACCACCGGTCCATGGGCCTGCCAAGTGAGCACCCCAACACCGAGGTCTGGGTCTGGGGAGCCCCAGAGTCAGGAGACTAGAGGCTCTTTGTTGATGACAGAGCGAGAAGCAGCCAGGGGGGCAGACACAGAGCCCTGGACTCAGGACCAATCCCAGAATACCCAGGACACAATGTCTTACCTTAGTTACATGTTCTTCCTCTGGGTCATCCTCGTCCTCGTCCACTCTGAGAGAGAAAAGAACACAGAAACTCAGAGAACTCAGGCCACCTGAAGACACACTTGAGTGAGCACCTACTGCATGCCCACAATGAGCCCTGGACCTAAGCCAGATTCGGTCCCTGTCATTGGAGGCCAGCAGAGCTGAGGCTGAGCTCTGAGCCAGAGACAGACAAGACACATCCCAGCAACAAAATTCCACCAAAGCAAGTGCCTGCTTGCTTGCCCATTGGGTCAGAGAGATGCACCGAGCTAATACCAGCCTGATCCTCCCCCCCACCGGCACTCACGAGGGAAAGGAGAAAGGGGCACAGTATTCCCAAAACCTACATTCACTGTCCGACTCTGTCCATCATCAAAGGCTACTCCGTCCTTACTGTCCACACCTCCAGCAAACTAGAGTTCTCTCAGTCCCCGCAGAACTGTGCTCCTCTTCACCCCCTCGCAGCCTTGGACATGCTGTTCTCTCTGCCTGGCAGGCACTCGCCCCTCACTTCCTCTTTTACCTAGCCAACTGTGTCAACCTTGAGATGCCCACATAAACACGGCTGCCGTCCTCCACCTCCCCGAGAGGCTCGGCCAGCCCCACGCCACACTGCTGTGGCCCCCTGCACTGTTCTTTGCAACACCCATCTCCTTCAAAAGCACTTATTCTGGGTCCGTCCGCCTCTCTAGACTCATGTCTGCAGGCAAGACTCTGGGGTGTCTTGCTTCTGAGAGGGCCAGGGGACTCACCCCGGCCTCGGCACACGGCAGGAACTCCAAGTACATTTCCTGAGGGAAGCCACAGCTGACTGAAAAAAGATGCTGCTGCCCAGAACCAGACAAACCTCTTCTCTCCTTGGCACCTCACCCCTCCCAGCAATGAAGGAAGAGCCCACATGCACTGAGGGACTGGGAGGGAGGTCAAGTTTGCATTACAAGGCGGAATGGTTAGCTGACATTATTAGTCTAGGCTCCCCCCCACCAAACAAAATCTTTTACAGACACACTCCCCCTACAGGGCCATCACTGGGATTCTTCTTGTTCACCTGGGAATTTTTTTTTTTTTTTTTAAAGCAGAAATGCTAATTCCCTTGGGCAATTAGAAAAGGAGTTATTTATAGGGTTGCTTTTCTGGTCAATAAATAATTGTTCAGAACCCTTTGTCTGACAGGCCTTGATTTAAATCACATAGCACAAGGTGAGCAAACTCAATAGGATCCAGGTAAGAAGCAGGATGTGTGAAGAAAGGAAGAGCAGAAATTTTATGTTCAGAACCGGTTGGGGCACCTGGGTGGCTCAGTCAGTTAAATGTCTGCCTTCGGCTTGGGTCATGATTCCAGGGTCTTGGAATTGAGCCCCCACCTCAGGCTCCCTGCTCAGCGGGGAGTCTGCTTTTCCCTATCCCTCTGCTGCTCCCCCTGCCTGTGCTCTCACTCTCACTCACTCTGTCAAATAAATAAATAAAAATCTTTTTTTTTTTTTTTAAGATTTTATTTATTTGACAGACGGAAACACAGCAAGAGAGGGAACACAAGCAGGGGGAGTCGGAGAAGGAGAAGCAGGCTTCCTGCTGAGCAGGGAGCCCAATACAGAACTCAAACCCAGGACCCTGGGATCATGACCTGAGCCAAAGGCAGACGCTTAACGACTGAGCCACCCAGGTGCCCCAATAAATAAAATCTTAAAAGAAAAAACAATTGGTTGTGTTCTCAGAGAGGCTCGGCTCCTCCTCCCTCTCCAAATACCAAGGCATGAAGCTGCAGGAGTTAATCCGCAGGATTAATGGCTCAGGCCCAGGCCCTGGGTAGTAGCACTTTGTTACTCTAATATTCACAAACTCCATTCAAGTCCTTTCTCTTATCCCGAGGGCGGGGCTCTCGAGGAGAAGTACAGGATCGGGCAAGTAATCTTGGAGGCAGGAGGCAAAGGGTTTGCGGAGCACGTCCTACCTCCCCCAGGTGGGATGCCTAAAGAGGTCTGACCATCTCAGCCCTGGCCAGGGTCAGAAGTTTTGGTTCTAATCCAAGT
The DNA here is from genome assembly GCF_002288905.1 of Enhydra lutris kenyoni. Classification (NCBI taxonomy): domain Eukaryota; kingdom Metazoa; phylum Chordata; class Mammalia; order Carnivora; family Mustelidae; genus Enhydra; species Enhydra lutris. Next base: position 3,811,868 of record NW_019154153.1, read on the forward strand.
CCTGAAATCTGTGCTTAAGGGCAAGCCTCTAGCATCAACAAAGAAAAGCCCAGGGCCAGATAATTTCACTGGCCAGACTGATGAGGATTTCGATATTTAAAGAAATGATGCCAACCCTTCTCCAGCTCTTCCAAAACATAGAAGAGAAGGAACACTCCCAAACTCATTTTATGGGGCCAGTATTACCCCAATACCAAAGCCACATAATGACACTACATAAGATGTACAAGCTACTATATCCCCGATAAAGACAGATGCAAACACTCCCAGCAAAATGTTAGCAAACTGAGTTCAATAGCACACGAAAAGGATCAGGCCCCAGGATCAAGTGGGGCTCCTGCCTGAAAGACAAGAATGGCTCAACATATGCAGATCAGTAAATGTGAAACATCAGTCAACAGAATGATAGACAAAAGTCACCTGATCATCTCAGTAACACAGAAAAAACAAATGACAAAATCCAACACCCATTCATGATAAAAACTTTGCCATAGGAGGTACAGAAGGAACGTACCTCGACAAAGGCTATCCGTGACGAGCCCACAGCTAACACTGTACTCAGCAATGAAAGCTTTCCCACTAAGACAAGACTAAGATGAAGGTGCTTCCTTTTAACTCTTCTCTGCAACACAGTGGAAGTCCTAGCCAGGCCCATCAGCCAAGAAAAAGGAAGAAAAAGCATCCAAACTGGGAAGGAAGAAGTAAAACTACCTGTTAGCAAATGACATGATCACACACAGGAAAAGCCTGAAGATCGCACCAAAAAACTGTTAGGACTAATTAGCAAATTCAGTGAAGTTGCAAGGTACAAAATCAACACACAAAAATCAATTTCATTTCTGCATGCTAACAATAAACTATCTGAGATAGAAATAAAGAAAACAGTCTAGTTTACGATGGCATCAAAGGCAATAAGATACTCAGGAGGTGAACACTTACACACTCACAGCTACAAGTCTTTGATGAAAGAACCTGAAGAAGACACGAACGACAGAATGGCCCATGTTTGCAGGTCAGAAGAATTCATGCGCCGAAATGTCCACACTACTGAAATCCATTTATAGATTCAGTGCCATCCCATATCGAGAGTCCAGCAATATTTTTAACAGACATACGAAAACAAAGATCCTAAAAATCATATGGAACCACAAAAGACCCCAAATAGCCAAAGCAATCTTGAGAAAGAAGAACAAAGCTGGAGGCATCACACGTTCTGATTTTCAACAGTATGTTATCAAGAGTACAGTACTGGCATAAAAACAGTAGAGTAATCAAGGCAGGAAGGTACTGGCATAAAAATGGACACATAAGACTCGTGGAACAGAACCCAGAAATAAACCCATGCATATACAGTAAAGTAGTATTTGACAAGGGAGCCAAGAATACTCAATGAGGAAAAGACCGTCTCTTCAGTATGTGCTGAAGAAACAGAAGAGTCACATGCAAAAGAATGAAATGCGGGGCGCCTGGGTGGCTCAGTGGGTTAAAGCCTCTGCCTTCAGCTCAGGTCATGATCTCAGGGTCCTGGGATCGAGCCCCGCACTGGGCTCTCTGCTCAGCGGGGAGCCTGCTTCCTCTTCTCTCTCTCTCTCTCTCTCTGCCTGCCTCTCTGACTACTTGTGATCTCTATCAAATAAATAAAATCTTTAAAAAAAAAAAAAAAGAATGAAACGCAATCCCTATCCTACACCACTTACAAAAACTAACTCAAAAGGGATTAAAGACTTAAATGTGAGGCCTAAAACTCCTAGAAGAAAACACATGGAAAAAAGATTTAGGACATTGGTCTTCACAGTGATTTCTTTCGCTATGACATCAAAAGTATAAGCAAAGCAAAAATAAACAAGTGGGACTATGTCAAAATAAAAAGCTTTTGCTACGGCAAAAGAAACAATCAACAAAATGGAACAGGAACCAAAAAATGGGAGAAAATATTTGCAAATCACCTATCTGATAATAAGGGGCTTATAACCAAAATATATAAGGAACTCCTAAAACTCAAGAGCAAAAAAGAAATGATCTGATGAAGAACAAGCAGAGGAACTGAACAGACATTTTTTCAAAGTCATACAAAAGGTCAACAGGTCCGTGAAAAGATGCTGATCCCCCAAGGAAATGCAAATCAAAACCACAATGAGTGGGGTGCCTGGGTGGCTCAGTGGGTTAAGCCTCTGCTTTCAGCTCAGGTCATGATCTCAGGGTCCTGGGTTGGAGTTCTGCATCGGGCTCCCTGCCCAGCAGGAAGCCTGCTTCCCCCTCTTGCTCTGCCTACTTGTGATCTCTCTCTCTCTGTCAAATAAATAAATAAAATCTTAAAAAAAAAAAAAAACCAGAATGAGCTATCAGCTCACACCTGTTAGAATGGCTATGATCAAAAAGATTAAGTGTTGGCAAGGGTGCCTGGGTGGCTCAGTCACTTAAGCAGCTACCTTCCGCTCAGGTCCTTCCACTCAGGTTCTTCCACTCAGGTTGCGATCTCAGGATCCTGGGATGGAGCCCCATGCTGGGCTCCCTGTTCAGCAGGCACAGGGAGCCTGCTTCTCCCTTCCCCCGACCCTGCTTGTGCACACAGGTGCACAAAAGCACACGTGTGTACTGTCAAATAAATAAATCTTTAAAAAAGAAAAAAAGAAAAGATAAGCGTTGCCAAGAATGTGGAGAAAAGGGAACCCTGTGCCCTGAGGGCAGGAACGTAAATTGCCACTTTGGAAAACAGCACGGATGTTCCCCCCAAATTAAAAATATTAAGTAGCATATGATTAGGCAAGTCCACTTCTAGGTATATACCTGAAGGAAACGAAATCCGTATCTCAAGATCCCTGCACCTCCCTGTTCACAGCAGCAACTAATGAAAACCACCGAAGCACCCCCGGACAGATGAATGCATAAAGAACACATCGCACACACGGTAAAACAGCCATAAAAAGGGGCGCTTGGGTGGCTCAGTGGGTTAAAGCCTCTGCCTTCGGCTCAGATCATTATCCCAGGATCCTGGGATCGAGCCCCACATCGGGCTCTCTGCTCAGTGGAGAGCCTGCTTCCTCCTCTCTCTGCCTCCCTCTTTGTCTACTTGTGATCTCTGTTAAATAAATAAAATCTTTAAAAAAAAAAAAAAAGAGCCATAAAAAGGCAATTCTGCCAGCTGTGACAATCCAGACGAACCCTTAGGGCATTGTGGTAAGTGATGTTAAGTCCGAGAAGGACAAATTCTGGGTCATCTCATGTGCGGAATAAAAAAAAAAAAAAACACCCAAACTCCTAGAAGTAGAGAGTAGATTGCTAGGGGCTCAGGAGTGGGTGAAGGTAGCCAAAGGGTATGATCATTAATAAGTGATTAATAAGTAATAAAATTATTTTAATTAATAAGTTTTATTAATTAATAAAATAAGTGACCATGGTAACAACACCGTATTGTTTATTTGAGAGGTGCCAAAACAGCACATTTTTAAAGAAATATTACGTATGTGAGGTAATGATTTAAGTGACCTCATCACAGTGGTCCCTTTGCAATAGAGACACCTATCAAACCCTCATGGTATGCAACTTCAACTCACACAGTGTTCTATCCTGACTGTAGCTCAATAAAGCTGAGGGGGAAAGAAGGAAGTCAGGGCAGCCGGGACTATGAGCGTCCTTGGGTCAAGTCAGATGGTGCACTGCAGCCCAGCTGTGAAGGTTTTCTCCATCACCCGTCAACGGCAGGTTTCAGACACTGGAGTTACACTCTACACACACTCGGTCACCACAGCGTCAATGACAACGTGGGACACATGGGACCTGCAGTCACCTTTAGAGGAGCAGGAAACCTCCCTTCCAAGCTGGGAGCCCAAGAGGAATGACCTCTAGGGGCACGCATGCCATGGGGGCAGAGCCCCTGATGTCAAAATGACCTCAATGCCCTTCCTAACTCCCAAACCCAATCAGGTCGCTCCCCCACTTGTAATGGCCCACAGCCCCGCAACATGGAGAAAGACACCCAGGGCCCTCGGTGGAACTCCGAGGCCCCCACAAACTGACAGCTGCCTCTTCTCTACCTCATTTGCTTTTAGCCCCTGGACCTTCTCTGTGTCCCTCAACCCACCAAACCTGCTCCCCTTTCCAGACCAGGGCACCAGCAGACCTCTGACTAGCCCTGTCCTCCAGGTCTTCCCACGGCTCCTTCTCACCCTTCCTCACCTCCTCGGAGGCCTCTCCTGGCTTCACCCAGAGGAGCAACCCCACACTCTACCCACTGCCCCGGTTTTATTTTCCTCCTGGGCAAATGCGCTCATTCCGCGCAGTTACCATCTGTGTGTTTGTCCCACCCCCCAGCTCCAACCACATGCGAGCTCGCCCAGGGTAGGGGGCGCATCCGGACGACTTGACATCGGGGACCATGCTGCACCTAGAGCTGACCCACAAAGGGCATCTGTGCAACTGAAGCGTGAATGAAAGAGGAGCCCCGACAAGGGGCAGCTGTCATCTTCAGGGTCTTCTACTCCACCCAGCAGCTTACTGCTCACAAATCAGAAACCCAGACAGAAACCAGACGGTGGAGACAACAGCTTAGGCTAAGGATACATTGATGGTTTACATCCTAAAGCTCCACAGTGTCGTCTGGGAGCAAGGAGCACACGACTAGAGCCGGGCCCGCTGCCTCCAAGGCCCAGCTGCTTTGTCCCCAGCCCTGTGGCTTCAGCTAGGCACAGCCCCCGCTGGGTGTGACGGAGACGCAAACCTGGTGGGGGCAACGGAGCTCAGACCCACAGAGCCAGCGCCGGCAGATGGAAGGGCACTGTCTCCAGCCTTCCGAGCGCTCCAGAGGAGCCCGGCTGAGAGCAGGGGCAGGGGCTGGCACGCCATCCCTTCGGACGCCTTGTGAGGGGCAAAGCAACCTGCCTCTCTTTGGGCACAGGAGCCGCCCCCGTGGGAGCCCCCGTGGCAACCCGGGCAGGGGCAGTGGGTGAAGGAAAAGCATCGTCTCACCGGCGAGCCGCTCCCTTCTCCTCATCACTCTCATACTCGGCGAGGACCAGCTCCTCCTCCCCAGACGCCAGCGGCTCCTGAGGCTCGGCCTCTGCTCCCGCCGCTAGCATCTCCCTGCTGAGGCAGAGGAGACGCTCCATCTCTTCTTCCTCTTGTCTCTGCCGAGGAGCATCGCCAAGCGGGAAAGAGAAACCAATCTCAGGACTGGACCCCTGCCCCCCGGACCGAGCAGCCTGAGCGGCTACCACTGAGGATGACACACACGCCACTACCACAGGCCTCACTCTCCTCCCAGTGTCTAAGGTATCAATACCTCAGCTCAAGCTGCAGCTACTGGGGGATGAGAACTCAGCTTGCGGGGGTGGGGGGTGTCCGGCCCTGGCCACTCACCCAGGGGAGCAACGGCACCCACGCACTGTCCCCGCCACCCCGGCAGAGGGCGCTCACCACGCGCTTGGCTGCATACTTGAGCTGCGCATTGTGCCGAATCTGCCGCAGGCGCTCCTCTCGCTTCTTCCGCCTGACCTGCTCCTCCTAGAGGGTGAAGCAGCCAGAAAGAAAACCCCTGCTGAAGTCCCCAACCATGCCTTTCTTAAAGAGTCCGGGGCACGGCGGTTCTCCCTTCCGTGGGCAACACTCCAGGGGGGCAGCAGCATCCCTGACCCTCAATGTGGGAGGTCCACACACTTTGTCCCAAAGCCACATCCTCTCAATCAAATTCATTCCCTTAATGGAGTCTGCAACCGCAGAACCGCGTTGCCAAGGGCAACGGTGAGGCTCCTTCCCTGGGTGGGTAATGAATGGAACCCTCCACCCCGCCTAGAAAAGGCCTGTTGACACCAGCTTTGAAAAGACAGCGCAGGTGCAGCACCACTGACTCAAGGAGGCACTGAAAAGGCAAAGGACATGCTAACCCCCAGAATCAACCCCAAATCACCAGCCAAGCCCTGTTTCCTGGATGGCTCCCAGCTCCTGTCACCCCACAGCTCACCTTCAGGCGGTCCACCAGGTCCCTTTCTTCTTTCTTCTGCACAAACTGAGTCACCCAGTCAGGCTCTCCTGCAGGCCTCGAGGTGTCTGGAGTCTCTTTGCAGGAGGATGAGAGAGACAGGGGCTGCTCCTTCCCGTCACTCAAGGGGACAGTTCCAGTTTCAAGGAGACGTGCCTCTTCCTGATGTTTCCTCTGCTCAAAGTCACGGAGCCAGGAAAGAGCCCCACAAATAAGACTTAAAGATTTTCCCTATAAGAAGAAAAAAAGTCTTCAAAAAACAAGAACAAAAACCAAAGCTTTCCAAATAACGTTTCTCATTTTAATAAAGCCTTCAAGCAAGGTCTAACTTTAAATATTAGAAAGCACTCTAAGACCAACCTGAGAAAGGACAGGAAGGGATTTAGCAAAAGGACAGCCAGAAAAGATAAGAAAAAAAATAAAAATAAAAATAAAGCTCCTGGCTTAATTATATAGCTCACTATTCCTAAGATAATTTAATGTGGCTTATCAGGTTACATATAAGTACTGCAAGTTAACATAATTAGAAGCTGAGGAATTAGATAAAGTCCCAAAAAAGAATTAAGGCCAAAAACACATGGCTTGAAATCCTATATACTCGCAACGGGAGCCCCATTTGGCTCTGTGCTTTAATACAGCCATGTGCAGACAGAACAAGATCAGTCCCATGAGATCCAGTCTTCAAAAAAATTTTAAAGCAAACTAATTGCTCTGGAGAACACAATTCTTAAAGACTAGAATATCCCCTATGGGTCCTCCCTGTGGGTTGAATTGTGTCCCCCACAAATTCATATGTTAAGTCCTAAATGTATGTCTCAGAACGTGACCTTATTTGGAAATAGGGTCATTGCAGATGCATGTAGTTAAGAAAGGAGGGCCCTGATCCACTAAGACTGGTGTCCTTAACACAATGGGGAAATTGGGCCACCGCGGAAAGCCCAGAGGGAAGGCAACACAGTGAATCACAGGGAAGGCTGGCCTTGGACATACTGAGGAAGGGGCCCGAACAGTCTGCTCTCAAAGCCCTCCCTGCCGACACCCTGCATCTGCACTTCTGGCCTCCGGAGCTGGGAGACAGTATGCTTCTGTGGGTTAAGCCCCCAGCCTGTGGAGCTCTGTTAGGGCAGTGGGAGCACTAACTTCCGGGAGGCTGCTGCATGGGATCTTTCCCTAAAGCTGCTGTTTCTGAGGTCCAAAGGGCAGTTCAGTTCAGGCGAGCCTCTGCAGGAGCCAACATGCTCTGATCAGGCAGTCAACTATCCGAGCCTGCTTAAGCCAAGGGGGTCTCAGAGCATCCAGAGGGGTCCTGAACCTAATATGGGCTTGAACGAACTGTAGGTAAAATGCACAGTGTGTAGGGTTGGGGATAGAGTGGAGCACAGTAGCTAAGGCTTCAGACTCCAGGCTGCCTGGCCAAACATTGGCTCTTCCACTTACCAGCTCTGTGACCTGAGGCTAACCTCCCTACGCTTGTGTGCTCCACATAGGCAAAAATGGGAAGAGTTAAAGAAATAAGATAAAAAAGGAGGCGATGTATATGTGTGTGTATGTGACCGAGAGAGAGAGAGAGAGAGAGAGAGATAGTGCCTTCCTCAGAATTGCCGTAAGCATTAAGTAAGTTCATACTCATAAAAGCTAATACCTACACCAGGACTAGAACAACACCTGGTACGTAAGTGAGCAATAGGAGCTAGCTTTTTTTTTTTTTTTTTTGCTTTTGTTAAGTAATAAATTATTGTGTCCTTGAATAAGAACCTATTTCATGAAGTTCCCTTGAAAGGAACTTGAAATAAAATCCCATGAAGATTTGATTTATTTATTTGTCAGAGAGAGAGCACACACACAGGCAGGGGGAGCAGGAGAGGGAGAAGCAGGCTCCCTGCTGAGCAGACAGCCTGATGCAGGACTCAATCCCAGGACCCCAGGATCATGACCTGAGCCAAAGGCAGGCACTTAACCGACTGAACCACCCAGGCGTTCCCTATTTCATGAAATTCTTAAAAGGTCCTATGACAGAACGGCACTTCTGAAGAATGAATGGATAACATATCTTTGGAAAAGCCCATATATACCATTTCTCTCAGCTTTTGATGAATACAGAATGGCAAAGCCTTCTAAACAGCCCTCCCCAGCAGCAGCTCGAGAGCACATTCTGTATTGCCAGTAAAATGGGGAGCCACTGGCTTTAGCCATCAACAAGCTAAGGTCACGAGAACCACCCCCTGTAACAGTGGCCCAGGGTCAGACAGCTGGTCAGAGCCAGCACCCTCCCCTGGAAAGGGAGCTGAGGACCTTCCTAAGGGAATGTCAGAGTTATCTTCCCACAACCACTGCAGGCACACTCTATCACAAAGAGAAAGGAGAACTGAGGCCTGCAATTCTATATCCTCTAGTAAGACAACAAAAATTTAAATTGGAAAACATTAAAAGGATATATGACCAAATGCTCATGTTAGGAAATAAATTTAATAAAGTATCCACAACATACCTAGCTTTGAACAATGTTATTTCATGGGGTACCATCCAAGGTATCACAGTTCTAAAGTTTACGCCAAGTACATTCATACACTCTAAACACCCACACTGTTGCGAGCACTGGGCTTGATGCTGAGAAACAGAGTTCTCTAGAAAATGCCCATAGGCACAAACTTAACACACGAACCATGGCCATGGGGTGTCACATTTCCCTGTGAAGCATGGGCTCCATCCAGGTGGAAAGGTCAGCACAATGTGGGGGACTGATGAAAAGCTATAAAGGGGACACGGACAAGGGAAGCAGCTGCATCAAGAGCTAAGCGGGGAGCTCAGCCGCCGAGGCAGAGGTGAGGCACTGCGTGTAATGGTACGGCACCCCGGTGAGCAGTGGGGCGCCCATGATGGGGAGAAGAGCTTACTACAGGTGTGATTTAGACAGTGTCAGAATGGGACAGTAACTGAAGTCACAAGGACAGGAGACCCTGGACCCAAGAACATCGACAAGAAAGGGCTGAGCAGAGGAACAGGTTACACGGAACTGGCAGAGCGCTGAGATGGGGACCTGAGCCTCCAGGTTAGACAGGACAGAATGAACACATGCTCTTCTGTGTTCTTTTCTGAAACATGCTAAAATTACACCAAAGGCATAAAAGAGGCTTAAAACCCACCGAAACAAAGAAAGCGGAAGAAGGGAAAGTAGGTTTTAGGAGAGATGGAAAGCAGACAACCAGAACTGAGAGGAGTAAAGGATGCTAAGCCTGAGTGCCTGCAGAGATTCCCTGATATTCGTGCTCAGAAGCCCCAAAACTGCCAGGGACGTCCCCACCGTGCAGGAGACAGGACGTGTACCCTCTGGAGGGTCTGAGCCAGGAGGGCTCTGGAAATGGCGGGTCATGTGAAGGGTGGGGAAAAGGGCCAGACCCAAATCAGGACACACAGTGAAAGACCATGCACCTGAAGCCACTTCCCCAAGACACCTTCAAGAATACTGGCCATCAGGCTGGGACCAGAAGGCAAGGGTTTAAAGGAGCCTACTCTGGAAAAACTGGATGGCTCGAGCGACATCACACAGACACTAATCACCGGATGCCCCAACAGAGAGGCTAGCCCATCAGCCCACAGCCAGCCTCCAGCCAGCCCTGCGGTGGCTTTTTCTTGAACACCAACAGAAGACAGCCGAGGGTCACCAGACATTTGAGGAAAGCCTCTCAGCAAAGCACAGAACCCACACTGGGGGAGGGAGGAGGATGGACAATGAGATGATACAGGGTGGAAAAAACGCAAAAATGCTACTTTAATTGATATCTTCAGAAAGATATTACTATTTCAGGGAGACTAGAACAGGATGCTATTTTTAAGAAGCAAAGAATAAGAACAAGGTCCTAAATATTAAAGACAGAGTAACAGAAATAAACTGAAGAGAAAGACTGGACAACAAAGTCAAAGGAATCTTGAAGAAGCAGAATTCAAAGCAAAACAGAACAAAAACAAACCAATATGCCCAACAAGACAGGCAATTAGAAGACAACACAGTAACAGGATTAACCAGAAGGTCCAAACTCAAAGAATGGGAGTACCAGGAAGCTTATCAAATGTGTAAAAACATCTCAGAATGGAAAGAGAGAAGCTTCCTGTTGCAAAGTACCCATCAAGAGGCCAACACAAAGAACTGACCACACTCTTCCAAACCACCACCAAGAAGTTTCGGAATACAAAGGACACTGGATATCCTGAAACTCTGGAGGGCGGGGTGGGTGGACCAGGCCACCAAGGACCGAGGTGCAGGTTGCACTGGACTTCCCAGTAGCAACACTGGAACCCAGAGGGTGGAGGGAGCAACCGGGAGGGAAAAGCACTCTGCCGCTAGAATTATACACCCAACCAACCAATCGCGGTCAAGCAAGTGAAAAGGCACATTGACACATTTTCAGACCAGCATAGTCTCAAAATCTTACCCCTCCATGTGACCCTTCAGGAACGTTCTCTTCCAAAACAAAAGTGAACCAAGAAGACATGGAATCCAGAAAACAGAAAATCCAACCCAGAAAAGAATACACTCAACAGGGATGAATCCCCAAAATATATACTCAGCCAGTATAAGAAGCCAGTCACCAGACAGGACTTACTGTATGATTCCACTCCCATGAAACTTTACAAAGACAGAATGCGTCTGCAGAGATGGGAAGTGATCACTGGCTGCGGTGCGGGTGTGCGAGGGGAAGAACAGCAGCCAAGGGTACAACAAACCCTGGGCTGATGGAAACGTTTTCCATCTTCACTGCGGTCGTGGTTATATGGGGTTTACATCTGTCAATACTCACTGACTTGGGGATTTAAAAGAGGCATGTTTCATTTTATGTCAATATAAAGTTGATTTTTCTTTTTTTCAAGGAGAGAAAGGAAATCCCTAGTACTACAGTTGTGAAGTAGATCTTAGGAGAACATAGAGAAGAAAGTCTCCAGGGTAAAATGGAGTTAGTAACTACTACAGACCGAACTGTGTCCCCCCACAAATTCGTATGTTGAAACCCTAACCCCCATGGGACTGTACTGGAGAAAGGGCCTTCAGGGAGGGGTTACAGTTAAATGAGGTCCTAAGGGCAGAGCCCTGATCTAATAAAACTGATGTCCCAATAAAAGGAGGAGAAACACCAAAGATCTCTCCCCCATGTGAAGACACAGTAGGAAGGGGGACCCCTACAAGAAGGAAGAGTCGCCACCAGAAGCCAGAAGCTGCCCAAACCTTGCACTTGCCAGCCTCCCAAACTGCGAAATAAATTTCTGTCCTCTTAGCGCCCAGTCTGTGGTATTTTGTTATGGCACCTGAGCAGCCTGAGTAAGCTATAATTTTAAGGATGGACTAGCATACGGAGAGGCCCCTGGATGGTGTGAGAAAGTGATGTAGGTATACTAAAAACTAGACAAACTTTAAAAGACAATTATCAACTCTGGGAAAACAAAAATTATTCCAGAAGAAAACCCATAATCAGAGCATCCTGACTTAGCAGAGGCTAAAATTTTCCATCTAAGCTACATCGGGAGGATGGGGCGCTGGAGGGAAAGGAAACGGTTACAGAGCTACATCTTAGCTATCACAAGGGGAAGGCACAATGACTAGAATAAATCGAGAAACAGCACCAAGCTTACAATTCCAGTTATGCTATGCAAGTGTATTTCTTAGGAACCAGTTAAAAGAATTCAAAGGACCTGCCCAAAGAACCAAGTTTGATAAATTTAACTTTTTAAATGACATGCATGCATTATTCTTTATTAGATTTTTCATATGACTTTAAACAAAGGAGAGGGAGATGTTCAACGACACTAACTGTTGCTGAGAGGTCAAGTAAGGACTCAAAACACCCAAATCTACTAATCAGGAAGTCACTGCTGATACTAAAAGCCATCTCAGGGGACTGGTAGGGGAAGAAGGCCTGCTGCACCAGCCTGAGAGCCTCCTGTGGATGGAATTTGCCAAGCTCCACGGGATGACAGGGACATGGAGGACCTCCAGGAGGTTGCAGCCTGGCTGGGGGAACTTCGCATCAACGCTATCACGTAGTACTTTCTAAAGGAGAGGCGGGGGCTGCTCGCTATAGCTCTAATGCTCTTCCTGGCCACCCTCTGATAAATCCCTCTGTCATTCCACTCCTGGAAGAAAAAGCTCACAAGCCTTTGACTGGATCTCTCCAGCACTCGGTAACCTGGTAACCTCGTTCCTGAAGACTAAACCAGTATGTTTAACCTGTGAAAAGCCAAGGTAATCAGTTTCTCAACATCAAAGCACTTGTGTGCCCAGAACAATTTGGAAAGCTTTAGGGCTATAGGTCTTGGTTCCTATAGGCATTCACATTCTCCTTTGTCTTCAGCCTAATTGTTCTCAAACCCTGGGGCTGCATTTAATCTTTAAGAGGAAGTGACTGTTACTCAGAAAGGTAAACCAAGGGAACAACTTTGCCCAACTTCAAACCATGAAAATTTCTGCCTAGGTTAACAAGCATGCTAGGTGGCTTCTACGGTGTCATAATCAGGGTCTCTCAGAACCCTCCTGATGATTCATACTTACAGTGCCAGTCGGACTCTCAAATATTCCAATCTTGCCAGCCTCCAACACCCGATACAGCTCTGCCATGAAGTCTTTCTGGATGGAATAGGGTGTGAAGGGAAAAGGGAAATGGATGCCACCAACCTCCTGGGTTTTATTAGCCATGGTCCTAAAGGGGGGGGAAAAAAAGGCTTGAAATCTAGAGCAGTTCCTAAGAGCAGTCTCAGTACTAGTTATGGAATCTCTCCTCAGGCTGTAGGCTTTTTTGCAAACAGAGACCATGTTCTCCCCATGGTGCATGTCCTCATGAAGCCATACCCAGCTCAGGCAACCCATCAAGTGACATTTGTCAAGAATGGCTATGCAGAACACAGCCGAGCAGAGTCCCACAAGAGAAACCACCCTGCCATCTTACCTGGGATTCCTATCCTTCTTGGACACCCTAATGCCTCCAGAAGAGGCGCAGAGACTTCGTCTGGAGGACCTGTGCCCTGGAGGTCAGGGATGTTGCTCCCGACTACCCGTGCAGCGCGGTTCTGCACATGTCCACAGCACGGCCGTCGCCTGGCAAAGCTGTCGCATGTACTCCTGCTGCCAAGGTCTGTAAAATTATGACACACAGGCAGAGGGTCACGAGTATGGTTCTTTATGTGGCACAGGTACATGCATACATCCACACCTCAAAGGAATCTTCAGTTTGCCTCTTCGTTCGTCATGGCCTCCATTTCCAGAATACATCAGAGCTGCCTCCTAAAGCCTTCCCAGCCTCAATAAATAAGCGCTTCCTGTCTGGTTGCAGACTGGGAGAGCTCTGCTGACAGGCACTAAGTCCTGGCTAGAATTCCAGAGCTCCCCAAACTGAGACTGATGTGTAAAACAAAGGCAAAAGAAAACTTACTAAATTTCCTTACTACCTACAGCCCACTGACAAGTCCCTGAAACAGGGAGAGTGACATCCTGTAGGGACTCAACTGCCTCAATGTTAATACTTTGCTAAGGGCAAAAGGTGATCCCAGCCTGACTACCCCACCGCCCCTCCCATGTAAGTCCACTTTAACATATAAAAATTCCTTTGGAGTGTCGCCTGAGTGGCTCAGTCGGGTAAGCCGCTGCCTTCGGCTCACGTCATGATCCCAGGGTCCTGGGATCGAGTCCCACATCGGGCTTCTGGCTTGGCAGGGAGCCTGCTTCTCTCTTCACCTCTGCCTGCCACTCTGCCTGCTTGTGTGCGTGCACGCTCTCTCTCTCTCTGACAAATAAATCTTTTAAAAAAAAATTCCTTTGGAAACTTCTTTTATCTCTAAACACCCCAAGATATGTGTTGGCAATCATCCCCCAAGCATATGGCCCACTGATATACATCTAAAGGGGCTCATAACTAAGATTTTATTAGACAATAATAAATGACCTTTCCCAACAACAGTTAACCCTCTCAAGATCCTGGAAAACTTGCTTCCAAAATTCCTTAGAGACTTACATTATCCCTGGTCCCCTCCCAGCTTGAAAGTATATAACGCACCACTGCTCATGACCCCATTGCAGCTCTTTCTGCCCACGGATCCTGTCCCCGTGCTTTTCTCTTTCCTTGCCAGGCCAAGGTCTAAGAACTTCTCAGCTCCATGTTTGATCTTTTTTCCCCTCTTCTGAACCAAATTTCTCCAAGATAGCTTCTGCATACCTCTTCTTCCTTTAAATTTTTTTTTTTTTTAGATTTTATTTTATTTATTTGACATACAGAGATCACAAGTAGGCAGAGAGGCAGGCAGAGAGAGAGGGGGAAAGCAAGCTCCCTGCTGAGCAAAGAGCCTGATGTGGGGCTCGATCCCAGGACCCTGGGATCATGACCCACGCCGAAGGCAGAGGCTTTAACCCACTGAGCCACCCAGGCGCCCCTAGATTTTTTTTTTTAATCTATTTTAAGTAGGCTCCATGCAACATGGGGCTTGAACTCATGACGCTGAGTTCAAGAGTCACATACTCTACCCACTGAGCCAGACAGCTACCCCAACCCTTTCTTCCTTTCATCACCACGTGGAGGACTGACCCTTCCATTCTGGTTCCCACACTCTCTTTAGAAGTCACTGCTCCAAACTATTTGGAAGGCCTATCTCTTCTAAGTACAAGTACTAATCAGTCTGAAATCCACCTACAATCAGCTACATGACTGGCTTCAATAAGACCAGTGACAGTGTCGGTACATTTATGAAGGGAAAGGTAATTGCCATGACACTCTTTTGGTTATAGTTTAGGAGCACCTAACAGGACAGAGGTCAAAGAACTATAAGGGTGACTCTTACAAACTAAGACCACTTAATACTGAGAGGGAGGCATATAATTAAAAAAAAAAAAAAACAAAAAACAGGAAGAAAAGAGGAAGGTATCTAACAAATTTTGATCACCTAATATGCGTTAAACACTGCACAGGCCTTTTTACTATTATTACCCTGGTTAACCTGTACAACACTGTAAGGACACAGTTGTCGGGTACTCATGCTTCCAGACACTAAGTAATTCTCAAAGGCAGAGTTAAGAGAAAACCCAGGAATCCACACCAAAGTCCATATGAGTCTCTTTTAGTCACATTCATCTGGAAAGAGATAACCAGCAGAGGCAGAAGGGAGATCTAATAAAAATATACATATTGAGAAATTATGCAAAACCTGCAAAAACCTACAACAGAAGCCACTGCAGAGTGGGATTTCTTGCAGACTAGAATTACAAAGTAATCCAGATCCTAAGAGAGCTCCAAGAACTTCTCTAACAAGCAAATACCCACAGATTGCCCCTCTGCTGCTCAGTCACACGCCAGATGGATTCACTCGCTGACCTCCTCCGCTTACTCATAGCTTCTGCCTACCCTAGACTTGGGCTGGCACAGGGCCTCTTCAGCACCCTCTACCTTTGAGCTTCAGAAGGGGAAATTCTTTTCACTTTTTTTAGTTCTAAAATCCCAAGGGAACAATCTCATCAGCATTGCCTGTCCTTTTAAACTAGATCACTGGTCAGCCTACAGACTGGTGAGGTACCCAGCTTGATCTAATCGTATTTGCTGCTTCCCACCCCCTTCCACCACTGTCTGGGAAATGACAGACGTTTCCTTGCCAGGCCAAGGTCTAAGAACTTCTCAGCTCCATGTTTGATCTTTTTTCCCCTCTTCTGAACCAAATTTCTCCAAGATAGCAAATTTCTCCAAGAGGCTTCTCTGAGAAGCCTCCCCCTCTATTTGGCCACCCAATCTGGGTCAAATACCACTCCCTATCCAAACACACATACACCACCCTGCTTGAAGTCATGCTTTTGTCTCATTACCCTGTATTTAATTTCTTCATAGCTCTTAGCACTAGCTGAACTTCTTTTATTTATAATCCTTTCCTACCAGAATACACGCGGCACCCTGTCCATCTGGTTCTTCCCTGCCCCCCAGCACCAGAATAGGTACTGTGGCACCTAGCAGGCAGTCAAATAAATTCTGATGGAATGAACAGCCAGCTTGACATGGTGGCTATAAGCAGAGGTTTCTGTTCTTCAGAGGTGTGGGCAGAGGAGGTTCCGCAACTAAAATATCTAGTCCAAGGGCCCGTTCTTTAATGGTTTCAAACTGCTTTCACAGAACTTCACAGCAACCCTGTGTGATATTTTCAGTACTCTATTTTATAGATGAAAACACAGAGACTCAGATAGGCTGAGACCTGCCCAGTCACTCAGCAAGTGCTTGAACCCAAGACTTGAACCCCCATCCGCCAGACCTCCAAGCCCCTGGGATTCACAGTTCATCCCTCTTCTTCCCACCAGGGCAAGCTGACTAAAAAGAAAGACTTGGTTACTAAACATCAGAATGACAACATGAAACAATACAGAGGAAAAGTAATTATTATTTCACTTCCCTGTGGGTGGTAATTATGGATCTCATTATTCCAGAAGCAGCACAGGCTAAATCACAAGTTAAAGAAGCATTTGCATAAATGCTTGAATAATGGATTGACTGAGTGCTATTAAGGACATTTGATGGGACTTTTTCTCACCTCTTCAGGTTGGTTGTGTGGCGGACAACCACGACCCCAGGCACAAGTTCTCCCTAGAATTCCCCAAGAGTGCTAAGGCATACGCCAGATACTTATTAAAGCAGATAAAATACATGAAAGCATCTCAGGTATATGTTAGTTCTGAAAGCTCATTTTCTTCAGTTCTCAATCATCACTCATTATTTGTGTATAAACTATTGCTACAGACTGAATTGTGTCCCCCAAAATTCATGTGTATTCATGTATATACTGTATATATTGTGAGAGCCCCAAGGATGGAGCTGGGAGGGAGACAGAAGGCTCCAGCAAGTGAGAATGAGCAGGTTGTGGGCCAGGTCCTGGAGGACTGCTGTTGTGCTCTGAGTTAGCAGCACAGTATAGACTGTATTTGAAGATAGGGCTTTTAGTAGGAAACTGAGGTGAAACAAAATCATTAAGAGTGGGGTCCTAATCCTTACAAGGACGGGTGGCCTTAGAAGAAGGGGAAAGAGGACTCTTTCCACACCATGTGAGGATGAGGAAGAAGCAGGCCTTCTGCAAGTCAGGAACACAGCTCTCACAAGGAACCAAATACGCCAGCACCTTAGACTTCCCAGACTCTGCAACCGTGAGAAAACTAATCTCTGTTAAGCCCCCAGTCTAAGGTACTTTGTTATGGTAGCCCAAGAGAACTTGAAGCCAGCGACGATTGTGCGGTTATGTTCCTAAAACACTTTAAGTTCACACACCTGGGAGACAATACAGCCCAGAAGAAGAAAAGCTTCTCCACACCTGCTGCCAACTCAGAGCACAACAGCAGCGCTCCAAGACCCGGCCCACAACTTGGGCCACCTTGCTGGAGCCTTCTGTCCCCCTCACAGCTCCACCCTTGGGGCTCTCACAATATCTAAGAAGAAGCTGCTAAATATTAGCATTTATTTCCACATTTAGGGCACCTCCTCCAACATTCCGGTCAATCCATTCATCCCAGTCCTCTAGACTGACCCCCTACTTCACCTCGATTCCCTGACGGGCAGTAAAGCACAGCTTTCAACAGTATGGGAGCTGGGCTCCAGGGGCCAAGTCCGGGATCCCAGCTCATGTTAATATCCCTAAGCCTCAGTCTCCTCATCTGTAAAAGAGAAACAGGTAACAACACTCACTTATAGCGTTGTAGTGATCACTAAATAAAGCAATTGATGACAAGTGCCTTAGCACAGCCGGGCTAAACTGAAGCCCCCTACGCGCGGTAGCTGTTCTCACGCCCAAGCGCAGCTCCACAGCAACTGCAGGTCCCGCCCTCATTAGTCCGCCCTTTCCCCTCGAACTGGTTCCTAGCCTGCCAATCACACGTTGGTCCCGCCTCTCCGGCTCCAGAACCGAATTTTCCCGCTCGCGGCTCGCCCTGCCCCCTGCACAACCGCCCGCCGTGTCTGCGCTTCCACTGGCGTCTACCGTCTGTCCTCTCACTTCGCCTCATCCTCACGCGGCACCGCGCTCACCTTTTTCGCCGGCGGGACTGCTTCGCTGAAGCCTGGCGGACGACGAGCTCGAGCAGAAGATCCCGGAATTTCAAATCGCGCCGCACCTCCGTCAGCGTGGGCCCCCGGGAGGAGCGAGCTGCGTCGCCACGCCCCCGCGCCAGTGCGCCTGCGCAGTCCGGAACTCGGAAGGGCGGGTAGACTGATTCGCCTTTTGTACCTCGGCTCGTGCACAGCGGTTTCAGCGGGAATTTTTTTTCCCCCCTGGCGCCGGAAACCGTTGTCATGACAGCACCCTAGAGGCTGGGGTCAGGATTCCGGGCTCTCTCCCTTTGCCCTCCTGCCAGATGCAGGATGTTTTAGTGATCTTCCACTGACTGGCACCAAATGTACTGAGCTCAACGGTTGCTTGACTCGATCAAATTGGCCAATATTGATCAAACACCCAAAGGACGACGTGCTGTAACCAAGAATCAGAAAACCCGTATTCTGGTCCCGGCTCTTGTCAGGCCTTACGAATGAACCTCAAGTTATTTTACCTCTAAAATGGACGGCATCTGCCTTGGTCACCTCAACAGGGTTGTGCATGGTCTTGGATATCCTGAAATCGTGTAGATTAAAGCACTCTAAGAGAGTTTAGGTTATTGTTCCCACCGAGTACCAGGCACTACCCTGAAGAGAAGGAAGCAAGGAAATCTAGTAAAGCACCAGCCCGGCTGAAAAAGATGCATAGGGCAAGGTTATGTGGGAATCGAACATACCTTCTCTAGTAGTACCACTCTCCCAGGACCTGCATGCATTCACTAACAGAAGATCTCTGAACCCATTACTTCTGGGGTTTTACGGAAGTTTCATTATGCAGGCATGATTGATTAAATCATTAGCCATTGGTGATTGAATATTTTTATCTCCAGGCCCTCTCCCTTCCCAGGAGGTCTGGGGGTGGGACTAAAGTTCCAACCTTTTAATCTCTTGGTTGGTTCCCCTGGCAACCAACCTCCATCCTTCTCTTACCTAGGGGCCTTCCAAAAATCACTACATTAACATAACACACCTCCATCTATCTCAGTAAATTCCAAGGATCTTAGGAGTTCTGCGCTAGGAATGGGGACAAATACCAAATACATATTTATTACCACAATATCACAGAATGATCCTAAGAAATGATAAAGGAGATATTTAATACTAAGTGCTCCTGCGGAATGACATAAGTAATTGGTGTGATTTCCCAGCAGGATCAAGGGATGTTAGGGTTAGTTTGCTGGAATTCGAAGGAAAGGCTTTCAGGAAGAGGAACGAGTGTTAAAAACTGCATAAAATCATAAAAGTTAAAAACTGCATAAAAGTGGGAGTTTATAAAAGGTGATTCTGATGTCGGAAAGAACATTCGGGTTCGAAGCCCACGCCAAGAAAGAATTATTGAGACATCTTTGGTGCAAAAAGGTGATTTTATTAAAGCACGGGGACAGGACCTGGGGGCAGAAAGAGCTGCAATGGAGTCATGAGAAGTGGCCCATTATATTCTTTCAAGCTGGGAGGGAGCTAGGGATAATGTAAGTCTCTAAGGAATTTTGGAAAGCGAGGTTTCCAGGACCTTGAGGGGGCTGGCTATTGTTGGGAAAAAGTCATTTATTATTGCCTAACAAAACCTTCGTCATGAGCCCCTTTAGATGTATATCGGTGGGCCATATGCTTGGGGGGTGATGGCCAACATGTATCTTGGGGGGTTTAGAGATAAAGGAAGTTTCCAAAGGAATTTTTGTATGTTAAAGAAGGCTTACAGGATTTTGGGGTGGGGGACTGCTAGGATTGTCTTTTGCTCTTAGCAAAGCGTCGATATGGAGGCAGTTGAGTCCCTAGAGAAATGTCACTCTTCCTGTTTCAAGGACTTGTCAATGGGCCATAGGTAGTAAGGAAATTTAATAATTTTCCTTCTTCGTTTCCCACATCAATTCCCGTGTCAGTTATTTTTGAGTACTTCCGACTACCAGTGACTGTGGTAGTTCGAAGTTAATAAGAAAGTAATGGGGTATTGAGATGTGGCCCACCAAAATCCCAAGAAGGTCTCTGATGCCCTGCTTTTAGCTTTAAAGTTGATGTAATATTGCACTCTATAGCATGTTTTAGAAAAAATAATTTTTTTTAGAGTAAAAAAATTGTCATCTGGTAAACTTGACTCTTAGAGATAATGCTCACTAGGTTTTGGCCCTATTGCTTCAAAGCTCCCTCTGTCTCTAGCCACACACACACACACACACACACACACACACACACACACTCCTAGAGTATTGAAGCCTCTGATTTAAGAAGCACCATTGAAGGAATTGGAGAGGATAAGACTCATGAAGGTAAGTCAGGGTCTGGTTGCAGAAGACTTTAAATAGCAAGGTGATACATTTAGACTTCATACTTGTAAAAACAAAACAAAATTCAAACAAGTAAATTTGAAGATCTAATTGGGTTTTTTAAACAATTCACTCATCCCATCTAGGAAGCCCAGAGGAGCCCCACTGATTTAAACAAAAGTAAGGTTTTTAAAGACAAAGAAGGCATTTAAAAGGAAGAAAGGAATTTGTTAGCGAGGAATGAATTGTTTAGGCAAGGTTGACCCCTACCCCCACCTCAAAGGGAGCAGAAGGGATCTATCAGTAAATTTCCTGGTCATTGACCAGCAAATTCCCTGTTGACTGATTGGTTAAAGGTTAAATTCTTGGGGGTTCAAACTGCAACTAGATTAGGTATTGATTCATGGTTTATTGATTTAGCCTAAGTGACATTTTGGACCTGTCATTTCCTTTTTAACATACTGTAAGCAATTTGCAAGTCACTGAAATATTTTTGAACGGAGGGACAAAATTGAAAAAGCAATGTCTTGGAAATATTAAGCGGGAAGCAATGTGGAAGTGATGCCAGCAGACTAGGTCCCGGGACTCAGAGGGGGATCCCGCCGGACCAGCCAGGAGGGCCCCTGGCTGCGCACAGGATAGTAATCAAATGTGAGCCCAGGAGGAGGTGAAAGCCAAGTTTATTGGAGATATTAAAAGAGTGCAAGTACAGAGTGTCTGGGAGACTCAGAAAGGAAAGGAGAGAGGGTCTTGTCTATGTTTGGGGTCTGGGGTACGTATTCTCTCAGGCATCCAGGAACCAGTTAAAACAAAGATGAGGGCCCAGGTGTTATTCCTTGGAGGCAGGGGATCTTGGTGTCAAGATGTCTAGCGCCCATGGTCTGGAACACACATAGGATGACTTCTTCCGGTCATGTGCACCTGCTCCTTCCTTAGATGTTAATTACTCTAAAGAAGTAATAAACTCCCTGTCTCCTCCAAAGAAAGACCTACATTATTTGCACTATGAGGCGTAGGTAAAGTAGGGTGCTGGTCCTAGCAAGGATAGAAGCCGGAGAAGAGGCAAAAAGCAGATTTTTTAATGAAGTCCTTCAGTTTCCCTACCTCAAATGGTGTTTTGGAAGGGAGAGAGACCAGAAGCAAGTACACAAGCCAGGTTGTGTGAAAGGTCCCCCACTAATGGGTCCGTGATTAAAGGAGCGAGACTGATACAAAGCGAAGGTCAAGCAAAGCTCTATTTCACACCAAGCATCAAGAATCAAACCATCTGGCCAGGGCTGTGCCTCTTACAAAGAGGGCGACACCCCCGCCCCAGCCTTACCGACTAACTTTTAAAGGGCAAGGGCCATGTGGTTGGGCCTGGCCACACACAGGTGGCCAATGAGATTGTAACACACAGAGAAAGCAGCACAGTCATACTAGGTCATACACGTGATGAGGGAGCAGGAGGCTGGCTGAGGACAAAGCAAAAGCTGGCACCTTGCACCCCTTCTCCATCAGCTCCCCTCGGTAATGTGTGTGACATTCCTGAGGCACCCCTGACTGCTATAAACGAGAAACAAATAGTTAACTTGCAGAGATCACAATCCTGCAAGATAGAGACTCCCTTGGTTGACAAATGTCCTAGAGATCTACAAACAAAGAAGTTACCTTATCAATAGCACAATTTCCAGAGGCAAATAACTCAGTTCCTCAAGCCCTGAGTAAAGTTAAATTTCTTCTAACCCCAAATCTCACTAACAAAGACGCTTGATAGCAGAAATGTGAATGGCTTGCCAAAAGACAACATTGATCAAGCTGCAAGGCCTCCCGTATCCGGCACCTTGTAGGCCCTCTTTAGCACATGAAAGTTCCATTGAAACCTCCCTTCCCCTCACCTTCCCCCAACCGAAGGGTACAGAACCTGCCATCTCTCACAACCTGGGGCAGCAGCTCTTCCTGCCCATGGTCCTGTCCCCGTGCTTTAATAAACCACCATTTTGCACTGAAGATGTCTCAAGAATTCTTTCTTGGTCATCGGCTCCTGACCTCAGCCCACCAAACCTCACCTAGGTTCTAGAACTTCATCACACGGGTGGCCAATTGAATTACAATTTACCCTAGAAGATATTTGAACTAGCCTATCACCTTGGTCAGAATTGGTGCCCAAAAGGCGGGGCCCATACTCCTTGGTAGCTAAGGAGACAGTATGCACCCCTGCAACTGATCGGATGTCTCCACCTGGCCTGACCCACCCTTATATCTGGGCTTTGTTACCTGGGACTGGTTTCCTGGGCTTGCTTTTAGGTAAGTCCCTGAGGGGGGGCAGGGTCAGTTTAAGTTTTACTGCATAAATAACAAAATCACTGTTTAACCCAAGATGGAATCCCTCCTACTAAATAGGCCCTTACATTGTGCAATAAACCTGACCATGCAATAGGGAAACGCACTTCCAAGGGTGGCAGCAATAGAAATGAGAGGATGGAGGCAGTTACTATGAGGCTATAAACCTGCAGGTCACCCTCTATCCTCCCCTCATCTCCACCACATGGATCATCTATAAGATAGACACCCCTAACATTAGACTCTGCGCTTTGTCCTGAAGGTAAAATCAAGACTGTTAGACCTATGTGGACCGCCTCTGCATTTCTTATTAAATAGCCTCAGATAGTGTCATTCATTGAATTAGCTCAAAGACCTTCTTAACAAACTCCTCCCTAAACTCAAGGCCAGGGAGAAAAAAAAAATCATGTACAAACGTGCTTTCTATAACTCCACAGTGAGAGCCATTGTAGTTTGATGGGGTCCAGGAGCAAACCATCATGGAAGAATTCTTGAGATGGTTTTGGTGCAAAAAAAGGTGGGTTTTAGGGATGCCTGGGTGGCTCAGTTGGTTAAGCGGCTGCCTTCGGCTCAGGTCATGATCCCAGCGTCCTGGGGTTGAGTCCCACATTGGGCTCCTTGCTCAGCGGGGAGCCTGCTTCTCCCTCTGCCTCTGCCTGTGCTCACTCTCTCTGACAGATAAATAAAATCTTTTTTAAAAAGGTGGGTTTTTGGGACGCCTGGGTGGCTCAGTTGGTTGGACGACTGCCTTCGGCTCAGGTCATGATCCCGGAGTCCCGGGATCGAGTCCCGCATCGGACTCCCAGCTCCATGAGGAGTCTGCTTCTCCCTCTGACCTTCTCCTCGCTCATGCTCTCTCTCACTGCCTCTCTCTCAAATAAATAAAATCTTTAAAAAAAAAAAAAAAGGTGGGTTTTTTGGGGCGCCTGGGTGGCTCAGTGGGTTAAAGCCTCTGCCTTTGGCTCAGGTCATGATCCCAGGGTCCTGGGATCGAGCCCCACATCGGGCTCTCTGCTCAGTGGGGAGCCTGCTTCCCCCTCTCTCTCTGCCTGCCTCTCTGCCTACTTGTGATCTCTCTCTGTCAAATAAATAAATAAAATCTTTAAAAAAAAAAAAAAAGGTGGGTTTTTTAAAGCACAGGGACCAGGACGGGTGCAGAGAAAAGGTGCACTGGGGTTATGAGGAGTGATGGATTGTATACTTTTAAATTGGGGGAGGGCGGGGGGTAGAGACAAAGGAAGTCTCGAAAAGGATTTTCATTATGTTAAAGAAGACTAATGAAGATTTGGGATCCTGGAGGCCTAGCTATTGTCAAGCTAAGGTAGTTTTCCTCTCTAGCAAGGCATTAACATTAAGAGTTGGGAGTTGCTGGAGGAATGTTAATTTCTGCCTGTCTCAAATATTTGTCAATGGGCGGCAAGTTAGAAGGAAATTTAATTGTATCTATATTTCCTTTTGCCTATGTTCTCTGCATCAAGATATGCCCATTATATGTTCCTCTTTGACTCTGCTAATAATCTCAATACTAAATGTGTGTTGTTTTGGTTTTTCATTGGCCAGTGGTTTTTTTTTTTTTTTTTTTAAGATTTATGGATTTAGGGGCGCCTGGGCAGCTCATTGGGTTAAAGCCTTTGCCTTTGGCTCAGGTCATGATCCTAGGGTCCTGGGATCGAGCCCCAAGGCAGGCTCTCTGCTCGGCGGGGAGCCTGCTTCCTCCTCTCTCTCTGCCTGTCTCTCTGCCTGCTTGTGATCTCTGTCAAATGAATAAATAAAATCTTTAAAAAAAAGATTTATGGATTTGAGAGAGAGAGAGAGAGAGAGAGAGAGAGAGCAAGCTCACGTGCCCACCCATCCAAGTAGGGGGAGGGGCAGAGGGAGACAGAATCTCAAGCAGACTCCCTGCTGAGCACCCAGCCTGATGCAGGCTTGATCTCAGGACTCCTAAAATCATGACCTGAGCTGAAACCAAAAATCAGAGACAACTGACTGAGCCACCCAGCTGCCCCCCATTGGCCAGTGTTTTTTGATACTTATTTTTTTTCCTTATTACTTCTTGATCATTTTAAGTACATGCTGTAGTAGTCAGACCATCTGGGTTCAGATCCACAGTTAACAATCTCGATGACTCTGGCAAGCTGTTTAAGGCCTCTGGGCCTCAGTTTTCTTGGTTATATAATGGAGATAATAGCAAGACCAACCTTCCAGGAGTCTTCTGGGATAAATGAAATCATCTTGGTAACATTGAGGGCTTAGTTCCAGGCATCCCATGTTATAAAAGCTCAACAAAGATTAACACTAATATGAATTGGGTTTGGTTTTATTATAAGTTTTTATTTATAAAATATAAAATGCTTTTATTATAAGTTTTCTTAGATCCCCTTTAGATAGAGCTGTAACATAAATCTAACAATAAATAAATAAAATCTAATAATAAGTAAAGCTGGGTTCTAGCTGTGAATCAAATTTTGAGATTTAGGCCTTTGGCAATTGCAAGAGCAGAAATGAGGTCAAGAGGAATAATGCATTTTGAAGTGGGATAGGAATATTCTACCTTTGAGATATCTGAAGTTATGCAGCTTGATGGGGTACACATGAGTTACATGCCGTGTTACAAGCAGGACCAGGGCCTCTCAAAGGCATCTTTTTCCAGGGTACAACCTGGTCGTCCTATTCATTCATTCAGTGGATACCAACGGAGCATCAGTCCAGAAGCTGAATTCTCTTAGTAAACTCAGAAAGTTCATATCATACAAATGCACGATCACTAAATTTACATCTCTGTCACTGGATTCATTTATAAAGGAGCCACTTCCAGTGAGTGAAAAAAATTCATGTCTTCCTATTTGGGAAGCCAGTGTGAACTGGAAGATTGCTTGGTAAGCATAGAATCATAACAAGGAAAACATAGGAATCTGAGTGAAACATCACCACCTAGGCACTAGGAAGCTCCATGAAATGAGGCTGTCATGTAAGAGAAAACCTCCAGGGGCACCGTGGTGGCTCAATCCATGAAGTCACTGAGTCTTGATTTCAGCTCAGGTCTTGACCTCAGGGTTGAGAGTTCAAGCCCCACGCTGGGCTCCATGTCGGGTGTGGAGGCTACTTACAAAAAAGAGAGAGAGAGGACCTCCAGAGAGCAGATTGGTCCCATCCCGCCGACTCCATGTGCCTCTCCCTGGAACAGTGCAGGATGCACTCTAGTAATACTTCTCTGAGCCCTGGTGTCTTTGAGTACTAGGTCTGGTATATATCTAGGTATATCACTTTTCCTCACTAAGCCACACTCTAGTGGGCATAGGATACATTCTATTTCCTCATATAATAGGTTGGTCTCAGGGATACCTGGGTGGCTCAGTTGCTAAGCATCTGCTTTCAGCTCAGGCCATGATCCCAGGGTCCTGGGATTGAGCCCCACGTCGGGCTCCTTGCTCAGTGGGGAGCCTGCTTCCCCCTCTGCCTGCCGCTCTCCCTGCATGTGTGCTCACTCACTCTCTCTCTGACAAATAAATAAATGAAATATTTTTATTTTATTTTATTTTTTTAAAGATTTTTATTTATTTATTTGACAGACAGAGATCACAAGTAGGCAGAGAAGCAGGCGGTGGGGGGGGGTGGGGGGTGGGAAGCAGGCTCCCTGCTGAGCAGAGAGCCCGATGCGGGGCTCAATCCCAGGACCCTGCGATCATGACCTGAGCCGAAGGCAGAGGCTTTAACCCACTGAGCTACCCAGGCGCCCATAAATGAAATATTTTTAAAAACAAAATAGGTCAATCTCATTTGTCAGACTGAATTTATAGGCTGCCCCCCTCCCCAATGTTTCTGTGAGGTCTTCAGTGGTGTTTGAAAATGGAGGACTAGAGTTCAGGAAAAAGGCAGAGGCTGGGTATATGAATTTGATCACCTCTGGGTAAAAGAATTAAAGCCATGATGAGCGATAAAATTTCGGAAGATGTGAACAATTTTTAAAAAGAGGGAGACATGCAAAAAATGAAGTCAGACCCTTACCTTATATCAAATAAAAAATTAACCTGGGGCACCTGGGTGGCTCAGTCAGTTGAGTTATTGATCTCAGCTCAGGTCTTGATCTCAGGGTCATGAGTTGAAGCCCCACATTGGGCTCCATGGTGGGGATGGAGTCCACTTAAAAAAAAAAAAAAAGAAGATTAATCTAAAATGATTTAAATGTAAAAGCTAAAAGTATAAAACTCTTAGAAGAAAACATAGGGGATTTGGATTTGGCAATGATTTCTCGGATAGGATTCCAAAAGCATAAAGGTAACAAAGGTAAAATGGATAAATTGGACTTTAAAACTTCTGTGCATCAAAAGGCACAATCAACAGTGAAAAAACCTCTTAACGAATGGGAGAA
Source organism: Enhydra lutris kenyoni (assembly GCF_002288905.1). Lineage (NCBI taxonomy): Eukaryota > Metazoa > Chordata > Mammalia > Carnivora > Mustelidae > Enhydra > Enhydra lutris. The sequence continues at coordinate 3,838,877 of NW_019154153.1, forward strand.
AATACCGGCAAATCCTACAGCTGATAAAAGGCTAATATTTAGAATATGTAAAGATCTCCTACGACTCAACAGCAGCAACAACAAAACCAGCCCAATTAAAGAATGGGCCAAGTGTCTGAATAGACATTTCTCTGAACAAAGCTATTAGCATGGCCCAAATAGCCAACAAGCCCATGAAAGATGCTCAGCGTCACTCACATCACTCATCACTAGGGAAATGCAGCCAAAACCGCAATGAGATACCACCTTATATCCACTGGGATGGCTACTGTGAGGACATACAGAAAATAACGAGGGTTAGTTAGGACGTGGAGAAATTGGAACCTTATACACTGCTGGTGGGAAAGAAAATGGTGTAGCTACTACGGAACAGTATGATGGTTTCCGAGACAATTAGATACAGAATTACCATATGATCCAGCAATTCCACTTCTGGGTATCCACCGAAAAGCAGTGAACACAGGGACCTGAATAGGTATTTGTACACACATGTTTGTGGGCACGTTATTCACAATAGCCGAAAGGTGGAAGGGACCCAGGTGTCCATCAACAGATGAATGAATGAACAAATGTGCTATTTACATACAACGGAATATTTTCCAGCCTTTGAATGAAAGGATATTGTGACATATGTTACAACATGGGTGAACAAGGACATGACAGGGTTATCCAGAGAGACAGGTTCAATACGATGTATATAGAGAGAGATTTATTTTAAGGAATTGGCTCACATAGTGGAGGTTTGGCAAGGCCAAAATCTGATGAGGTAAGCCAGCAGGCAGGTTGGAGACTCAGGGAAGGGGAGCATTTTAAGTTCAAAGGCTGTGGGCTGGTACAATCTCTTCTTGCTCTGAGGAATCTCCCCTTGTTCTGTTAAAGGACCTTCACCTGATTAAATGCCGCTGACCCGCATTATGGAGCATAATCTGCTCTACTCAGAGTCCACGCACTGCAATGTCAATCACATCTAAAAACCACCTTCATGGTGCACCTAGGTGGCTCAGTCAGTTAAATATCCGACTCTTGGTCTCAGCTCAGCTAATGATCTCAAGGTTGTGAGATCGAACCCCAAGTCAGGCTCTGTGTGGAGTTTGCTTAAGAGTCTTTTCCCCTCCCTCTTCTTCCCCCTCTACTCCTCCCACCTCTTGCACATGCTCTCTCTCAACTAAATAAATAAATAAAATCTATTTTTAAAAAATCTTCATAGAAACATCCAGAAAATGTTTGACCAAATATTTGGACACCATGGCCCACTCCAATTGACACGAAAAATTAGCCATCACATTGTGATAAGCAAAATAAGCCAGTCACAAAAAGACAAATACTGTAGGATTCTACTTACATGAGGTACCCAGAGTAGTCAAATTCATAGAGACAGAAAGTAGAATGGAAGTTACTAAGGGCTGAGTTGAATGGGAAATTGGGAACTGTTGTTTAATGGGCAGGGTGTGTCAGTGTTGTGAGAGGAAGGGATTCTGGACATCAGTTGCACAACAAAGTAAATGCAGTTAACACTAAGCTGTATGCTTAAAAATGGTTAATAGAGTTAATCTTACATCGTGTATATTTTAACACAATTTAAAAAAAAAAGGAGGATAAAAGCAAGGAATGACCTTCAAGAAATGGCCCCAACCAGGGAAAGGAAGTGAGGAATTGATTAATTAGATCAGCAGAGGGCAAATTAGGGTCGTCATGAGAGCAAAAGAGAAAATGATCAAAAATATTGGATATGGCAAGGTCAGGGAGAACAATAACTAGAAAAAAATTCCCCTGGTAACTTAAGGCAGCAGAGTCAGTACAGTAGTTGGAACAAAATCATTTAGCATGGTTTAAGAAGAGCCTAAATGATGAAGAGGTTGGAGGAGCAGAAGTACTGCGTCCATTTCAAGGAGCTGGAGGGGAGAAGGGGAACAATGGAGGGATGCATGCTAGAAGGCAGGAGGAGGGGAACTGTGCAAAGGAAGACAGGATGCTGACATTGGACCAAGTGAGCATGCAACTTCTCCCCCTGCCATTGACCACTTCTTCAGCTGGGTAGCCTGATTTGGTCAAGGCCCTCCCCAAATACAAGACTAGGGGCCCTACGAAAACCTGGATCCAGAGAGGGCAGCTATCTTCATACAGAATGTATAGCCAGGGAGCAGTGGCAAGAATTAGAGATCATGACAAGGTTGGGGGTATCCTGAGAAGTCCACGTTTGAAGGAAATTGAAATGGAAGTCAGAAAGTCAAAGATGGAGCGTACAGCTAGGCTGAAGGCCAGTGGGGCAAATGCCAATATACAAAGCACTGAAAGTCTCAGTGCTTTGGTTTGGAAGCTAGGTCAGAGTAGTGTTTCTCCTTTAAAGTTTAGCTTTCCTACCAATGCCCACCAACTCCCCGCTTTGTCATCCCAAAGAAATGACACTTCTCCGTTGACTCAGAAGAAGCTGCCTTATACCTACTGTATTAGTTAAGATTTTCCAGAGAAACAGAGCCAATAGTGTGTGTGTGTGTGTGTGTGTGTGTGTAGAAAGGGTAAAGGAGAAAGAGATTGATTTTAGGAATTGCCGATTATGGAGGCCAGCAAGTCCAAAATCTGCAGGTTGGACCATCAGGCTGGAGACACAGGGAAGAGCTCATGTTGCAGTTCAAGTCCAAAGGTCATCTGCTGGCAGAATTCCTTCTTGCCCTCAGGAGGTCAGTTTTTTCATTCTATTCAGGTCTTCAACTGATTGAATGAGGCCCACCCACATTATAGAGGGCAATCTGATTTACTTATTTATAATTGCAATGTTAATCTCATCCAAAGGCATCCCCATAGAAACATCCAGAAAAAGTTTAACCAACTATGTGGGCACTGTGGCCCATCCACAATGACACAAAATTAACTGTCATACCCAGGTAATAATGAGAGCCATTTATTAAGCCATGTACCAAGTACATGGCTATCTCATTTCATTCCATAAAGCCTATAAAGTAAGTTCAAACATTCTCATTTTTAAATATGAGGAAAACAGTTTTAGAAAAATTTTATATAAAAGTTCATAAAATTTAGAAGCAATGAAAACCATCCTGATCATGGTTAACTTCAAAGTTAACTTTCAAAGTGAACTTCAAAGTCAAATTAATCAGTTTGACCAAAGTGGGAACTAGTTCTTTGGTCTTTCCACACCTTCCCCCCACCACCCGCCAACCTATTGTTTATGTTTTTAAGTAGGCTCCATGCCCAGTGTGGAACCCAGGGTGGGGTCTGAACTCATGACCCTGAGATCAAGACCTGGGCTAAGATCAAGAGTCAGAGGCTTAACCACCTGAGCCACCCACATCCCCCTCTTTCCATATCTTTCAAACTTTTCAGAATTGAGTTCCAATAGCCTAAATGTCAGGGCCCTTGGGGGGGGGGGGAATTTATTGCCCTCAGGGCACCTGAGTGGCTTAGTCCATTGAGCTCAGCGTCTAACTCTTGATTTCTACTTGGGTCACGTCCCTGGGACATGGGATCAAGCCCTGCACCAGGCTCCTTGCTCAGCAGGGAGTCTACTTCAGGATTCTCTCTCCCTCTCCTTCTGCCCCTCCCTCTGCTCCCTCCCTCTCTCTCCCTCTCTTTCTCTCAAATAAATAAATAAATCTTTAAACATTTTTCTTTTTTAATTAGAATGGACTCAAAGTTATCCCACCAAGACGTCATCCAGCACAATCTGAATGTGCTTTCTTCAGTGAGAGAGATCAGGCTGGAGTTATTGCCACTCCAATGTTCACACCCACAGCCCGCCTTTTTCTGCTCCAACCTGAAATCTGAATGTAGTGTGTCAGGCCTGGGAATTTCATCCAGTGTGGGGGCGGGGGGGGGGGGGAAGAGATTGGACACTAGGGGCCACGCTGTTCTGCCACCCAATTCTGCCTCCCTCTTATCATTCAAAACTTTACCTGAAGGTTGAAGGATATAGTTCCAGAGCCGTCCCTGTCACTTGAGTTTCTCCCCAGCCCCCCAAAACCAAGATGAACATCATCTTGTCTTAGGATGAGAAAATAAGTTTTATTGACAAATGAATATGCTGGTGGCCAGCAATCCCCAAGGGAGACAAAGGACCAGAAACACACTATGTCTTCTAAGATCAAAAGTGCCTCCTTGGGTGTAATCCCAAAGTAGCCCATCCGGTGGGACTATGGTCAGAGAGCTACTGGGAGGCAAAGTCCTGACATCTGGACGAACAAATGGAAAAGGCTTTAGTCCCAGAGCAGTTGGAGCAATTTAGTTTAGGCGGGCCCGGCCTCTGCAGGTGGACTTCCAGACGTCGGAACCTATGACCATACTGACTATTTCTCTGAATTGCCTATTATGACTGGAATATTTTTCACCCTCCTATTGTACCGCTTGCGCAGTGAATTCAGAGGGCTTTGAAGCCACTTCCAGATTTCCTGATTGTCATCTCTTTCCCGTTTGACACTCTTAAACAGCCGCTTCTTTCTTTTTGGGGTTTTCATGCCAGTGACTTTGAAGATGTTATTACTCAGCTGGCTCATCCTGGAAGTAGAGACAAACCTGGAGTTAACATATTCATCAATTTTTTTCAGAGTTGTATTGACCAAAGACTGCACAGACTCCACAGGATCATTCCTCAGACTTCCAATAGCTGAAACCAGAAAGGAGGTCAACTCAGACTCTTGATCTCCAAGGACGACCTATCCAAACCCCATTATTTTCCACCGCACATACCAGGATATTCTTATATAACTTCATTTAGAGTAACTTTTGTCACCGTTAAAGTAATACTTGTTCTACTCTAGAAAACCGTTTACATAGAAATCATTCTTCCAAAAGGAATGAGAGAAAAATATCTTAGGCGTCCCCCTGAGACAATACTATTAATATTTTCATACCAATTCCTCCAGTATATATATTTTTAAGTCATCTCTGTGCCCAACATGGGGCTTGAACTCACAGCCCCAAGATCAAGAGTCTCATGCTCTACTGACTGAGTCAGCCAGATGTACCTGTAGTAGTTTTTTTTTTAATACCAAATATGGACACTTCTTTTTACAAAAATAAGATTTCCATTTTTTCTTCCCATAAAATATTCCTCTATAGAAGGTGCTATCCAGTCACGTGATCCTATCATAATCTCTGTGATGAACCCTCTATTATAATGAGGTTGTTTGCAGTTTTTCACTGTTAGAAACCATAACCATTAATTCATTCGACAGCAGTTATGGAGTACTTGCTGGGTGCTGGGGTTGCAGTGGTGACCAAGAAAGTTTCCCCACCCTTGAGAACTTGACATTCCAGTGGAAGAAAGACGAAACAAACAAGGAGGGGCGCCTGGGTGGCACAGTGGATTAAAGCCTCTGCCTTTGGCTCAGGTCACGATCTCAGGGTCCTGGGACCGAGGCCCGCATCCGGTTCTCTGTTTGGCGGGGAGCCTGCTTCCCCCTCTCCCTCTGCCTGCCTCTCTGCCTACTTGTGATCTCTCTCTCTGTGTCAAATAAATAAATAAAATCTTTAAGAAAACAAACAAGGAAACACAAATGAAGTACAAAGAAGGACATTTAACAGAGTAATGAGAGTGAACAACCAGGAAGGACCTCCTTAGGCCGGTCCGGGAATTTTTCTCTCTGAGAAGGAGACATGTGAGCTAAGAGGTAAGAAGCCACGAGAAGAGCATGGGCAGAAGCATTCCCAAAGGTCAGGGAGGGGGTCACCTACTCACAGTGTAGAAAGTAACCAGTGGGGCTATAGCTTCTCGTGAGAGGGGAGGTGTTACGGGCTCAGGGTGGAGAGTCAGAAGCTGGCTCAATAAGGGCCTTGAGGCCAAGCATAAGGGACCAGACTTTGACCCGAAGAGCAGTGGAAAGCTACTGAAGGGATTTAAGCCCAGGCATGACATGATTCAGTGTACACATTTCAAAGAGAATCTGGCTGCTGTGTAGAGAAGTATAGAGAAGCAGGGTGTGTAGGGGTTGTTAAAGCCATCGGATTAGGGAATGGCAGCCAGGGGCTTAGGTTCCGGTGGGAACAGAGGCTGCTAAATTGCTTAGTACCCAAAAGATGAAGAGAACAGGAAGAACTTTGGCTCAAAAGGGCCTTCAAGCCCATCAAAGTCTACAGCTCCATGCTGATCTCTTTTATACTGACAACAGGAGAAAGAACCTGGCTTTGGCTATGCAGTGAATATGGAAATCCCATGAAGAACAATTTCTTGACCACAAGGCTTGTTAGGCACTGGATACAGATACAAACGTAACTAGAATTACCTTCCTTAGGAAAAAGACCCTCCTGTCTAGGTAAGGTAGGCAGTCTTTCTTGGAGGCTGGGTGGGATGAGGAAGGCAAGGTGAATTCTCTGATACACTGAGGAGCCTAGGGTTTTCATTCTAGAATACTTTTGCTGAAATTCTCTGGTTGCTGGGAATAGGGGTTCCTTACCCTGTAGAGACTTCAGTTGGAAAAAATGAGGAGAAGGCAGCACAGGTACAAAATGTCAGGATCAGAAGCCACGGTTAGAGCCCCAAAGGGACAGAGGCTACTACCTAGTGACTAGAGGACTGGAGAGAGCACAGCTACAGTCAATAGCGGCTAACAAATTCATTCTCCCTTGACCAGAGTGCCAGGTGCCCTCCCTACCTGCCACTGCCAGCACCTTGCCCCATCTTAGCCCTGAAGCTGGGTCAACTCAACACAAAGGTTTGGTGGAACACACACATTTGTATTTGATACTTAAACAATGTTTAAGGTCAGCACTGTTATGCCTGTTTTACAGACAAAGAAACTGAAGCACAGAGGCAGTGATGTGCCCAAGTTCACATGGCTCATCGAGGAGAGAGCTAGTATTTCAGACCGGGCTGGCTGACACTGGAGCCCGTGCTCTTCATTACACACTGACTTGGAAGAAAGGACCCTTTAAAGTCATTCACCTCTTTTTCTTCTCAAGATAAAAAGCTGTAACAAAGCATAAAGGAAACAAGAACGTGTCCATCTCCAGGTGTCTGCTGGGCATTTCCTTTGAAGCATGACACCACCATTCCTTCAAAGGCAGTGTATCCAGCTTTTTAGCTTGAAGCAGGTGCCAGGAAATGAAGTGGGCTCCAACCAGAGGGCAAGTGCCTGAGGACAACCACGTGCAGGACCAGAACGGCCCCAGCAGCAAAGCTGGAGCGTGGGCATTCTGACATACACGCCCGCTCTTTTGCCCAAAAGCACAGGCACCCACCCGCAGGGCGATAAAAGCTAACATTCTCTCCATCTTCTCTCTCTATCAAAGGAAGCAAACTGTGTGGGGGAGGGGGCGGGGGGGGAGATGGTGAACAACAAATAACTCAAACATCATTTCTATTGGGCACTGGAATGAGTCACGTATCTAGCACCTATCACAGACACCCCAAACCCTTCCTGCCACCGCCCTTAGAGAAGTGATGAGCTCTGTTTCACCAAGTACCCCTACCACCCACAGCAAAATCCTCAATCTTCACCACGGCTGAAAAGCCCAGTAGGATCCTGGCCCCACTGTGATCCTCTGAGTCGTATCCTCCTCTTCCTTTGGTTCACTCCATGCCAATCATATTGACTTCTTGTTCTTCCTTGAACTGCCGAGTGCTCTTGCCTCAGATAATCAGATGGTTAAAGTCCTCACTGCCTCCAGGTCTCTGCTCCCGCGCCCCTTCCCAGAGGGGCACCCCTGCCCTGCCCTCAGACCCCCTGACCCTTGGCCGTGCCTTACTTTCTCCATAGTGCCTGCTCACATATATGTACTTGGTTAGGGCCCCTCCCCTCCCCCGCTGGAAGGGGTGGGGGTAGTGGGAACAGACAACATCAGTTTTGTTTGCTGCGGTATCCCAGTGCTTAGAAGAGTGCCTGGTATACAGTAGGTTTTCAATAATTAAGAAACTCAGTTAATCGAGAGCAAGGGCAGAATTACCAACTATAACAAACATAAGTATGGCTGTTCGGCTCTTTGAGGGACCAAAGGGTTTTGAAGGTGAAGCAAAATTTCTCTTCTGATATACACTGGGAACACCAGCTCTTCTTCTGCCACATCGCCGATTCCTGTTCCCTTTTTCTCAGGATTTTGGTCAAATTAAAGGACAATGGAGTGAGCATGAGTTAGTGCAAAGACCCCTGAAGTGGCAAGTCTAGCTCTGGCTCGCCCAGTAATTCACTTCTGTGACCTTGGACAAATGACTCAGCCTCTGAAATGAGAAGGGTTATAGTTCAGGAGGAGGAAATGCTTCTCTGAGGGACCCCTAACTTTAGAGGCAGAAGAGAGTGAATGGACAACCTCAGGGGTCTAGATGAGTTACCTCAAGTCCCATATAATCTACGAATCCTTAGGCTCTCTTTTATCTTAAAAATTCATGCATCATTTGCCTTGTACTCCAAAACATGTCTATTATTAAAACTTTTTAATGTTTTAATTTAATTTTTTTTAATTTTATTTTTTGAAAGTAGTCTCGCCACCCACTGTGGGGCTGGAACTCACAATCCTGAGATCAAGAGTTCATGCTCTACTGACTGAGCCAGCCAGGTGCTGGCTCAGTTTTAATATTAAAGGAGTTTTAATATTTTATGTTTTAATATTAAAAGAAGTATCATTTGGAAATGCATACTAAAATTTTATAGATGAATAATATGAAGTCTGAAGTTTGGTTCGGAATAATCTGGCAGGGAAGGGTGCAGGTAAAGAAATAGAGAAAATAAGGTAACCATTAGTTGATACTTGTTGAATCCGGGGGGCGGGGGGAGGGGTTATTGTACTATTTTCTAGACTTTTTATTTATTTTTTTAAAGATTTTATTTCTTTTTTCTTTTTTCTTTCTTTTTTTTTTTTTAGATTTTATTCATTTATTTGTCAGAGAGAGAGAGGGAGAGAGAGTGAGCACAGGCAGACAGAATGGCAGGCAGAGGCAGAGGGAGAAGCAGGCTCCCCGCCGAGCAAGGAGCCCAATGTGGGACTCGATCCCAGGGCACTGGGATCATGACCTGAGCCGAAGGCAGCTGCTTAACCAACTGAGCCACCCAGGCGTCCCAAGATTTTATTTCTTTATTTGATGGAGAGACACGGCAAGAGAGGGAACACAAGCAGGAGGAGCAGGAGAGGGAGAAGCAGACTTCCCACAGAGCAGAGACCCAAACCCAATCGGGGCTCCAACCCTGACCTGAGCCAAAGACAGCTGCTTAACCAACTGACCCACCCAGGCGCCCGATATTCTAGACTTCTAAAGCATGCTACAAATGAAAAATCTTAAAACTAGCCAGAGAAAAGGGCTAGATTACCTGCAATGGAACAAAAATTAGAATGACAGCAGGCTTTTAGCAACAAAGAGAACCAGAAGACAGTAGTATGGTATCTTCGAAGTGCTCAGAAAGAAATTGTGGTCTAGAATTATGTCACTAGTAGGGGCCCCTGCTGGCTCAGTCAGGGGAACATGCAACTCTTGATCTTGGGGTTGTGGGTTTGAGTCCTACGTTGGGTGTATAGATTACTCTAAAAATATATATAAGATCTTAAAAAAATTATGTGACTAATAAAGCTACCTTGCAAGAATGGGCTTAAGAAAAAGTCATTACAAAGGAACAAAAACCAAGAGAGCGTAACAGGAAGATACCCACACTCAAGAGACTTTCAAAAAGTGTACTTCAGGGTGAAAAAAATGAAGGATGGTCAGAGATACAACAAGAAATGGGGAGCATATGACACAGCAGGTAAATCTACATTGTTTGTATAAAGTAACAACAATAATCATAGTATCTAAATTGTGGGTTTAAAAAAGAGCACTAACAAAAGCCTGTAAAGTGAGAGGGGTGGGCTTCAGAATTCATGTCAATACTGGAGGGAAAGTTAAAATGTTTCACTTTAAACCCTGTTAAGTTCAAAGTGCATGATGAGGAGTCTACTTTCTGGACAGATACCATATGATTTCACTCCTCTGTGGAATTGAAGAAACAAAACAGATGAACAGAGGGGAAGGGAAGGAAATAAAATAAGATGAAAACAAAGAGGGAAACAAACCAGAAGAGACTCTTAACTCTGGGAAACAAACTGAGGGTTGCTGGAGGGGTGTGGGGTGGGGGATGGGGTAACTGGGCGATGGGCATTAAGAAGGCCCCTTGATGGAATGAGTACCAGGTGCAACTGATGAATCACTAAATTCTACCCCTGAAACTAATAATACACCATGCATTAATTAAATTGAATTTAAATTTTAAAATGTTTTTAAAAGTCTACTTTCTGGCTAACTTGCCTGAAGAAATACTTACACTTATATTCTTACATACAAAGAGACATACATAAGAATGCTCACATAGCAGTTTTTGAATAGCAAAAAATTGGAGATAATTTAAATAATGATCTACCAAGATTGCAGCAGATCTGTATGTACTGACATACAGAGTGGGGAAAAAAGCAAGTTGCAAAAACCGTGTATCTATATCTATTTATCTATCCATATGATAAATATCACAAATTATATATTACATAACATATATTCTATGTGTACAGCAAAAGAATACAGGACTACACCAAACAGACAGGGGGAATTGGGGAGAGGAACCAGACTTGGGGGTGAATAGAACTTTAGTCTAAAAACAAAAACTTTATCAATAATGTTTCTACTTTTTTTTTTTAAGATTTTATTTATTTATTTGACAGAGAGAGATCACAAGTAGACAGAGAGGCAGGCAGAGAGAGGGAGGGAAGCAGGCTCCCTGCTGAGCAGAGAGCCCGATGCGGGGCTCGATCCCAGGACCCTGAGATCATGACCTGAGCAGCAGCTTAACCCACTGAGCCACCCAGGTGCCCCTGTTTCTACTTTTTTTGCAAGCAGACTATATTCATGTATTTCTTCTATAAATATAAACAAATTTAAAAATATTTTACAGCAATAAAAGAGAACACAAAACTGCTAGTTCTTCAGGGGACAGGGTGTTTCTCCCTTGAATATCATTGTAGATAGCAGCTGACAACACATGATAAATGTTGAGTGACTAGAACATTTTTATAAGCTGTGTTTTTCTCTAACTAGCATGATAATAGATAACTCATTTTCTTCCTCTGACTTAGCCCCATTTTCTACTTTTTAAAATTTAGTCTTTCAAGATTTTATTTTATTTATTTTTTAAAAGATTATTTACTGGGACGCCTGGGTGGCTCAGTTGGTTAAGCAGCTGCCTTCGGCTCAGGTCATGATCCCAGCGTCCTGGGATCGAGTCCCACATCGGGCTCCTTGCTCCTCAGGGAGCCTGCTTCTCCCTCTGCCTGCCATTCTGTCTGCCTGTGCTTGCTCTCTCTCCCTCTCTCTCTCTGACAAATAAATAAATAAAATCTTTAAAAAAAAAAAAAAAAGATTATTTACTTATTTATTTGACAGGCAGAGATCACAAGTAGGCAGAAATGCAGGCAAAGAGAGGGGTGGAGGGAAGCAGGCTCCCCGCGGAGCAGAGAGCCCATTGTGGGGCTCAATCCCAGGATCCTGAGATCACGACCTGAGCCAAAGGCAGAGGCTTAACCCACTGAGCCACTCAGGCACCCTTTAAGATTTTGTTTTTTAAAGTGATCTCTACACCCAACATGGGGCTTGAACTCAAAACCCCAAGATCAAGAGTCACACGTTCCTCCAAATGAGCAAGGAAGGTGCCCAATTTTTTACTTTTATATATAACATTTATAATAGTAAAAATATACTTTATTTGAAGTAACAAAATATGTCCTTAAGGAATTCTTTCCCCCACTTTCTGTCTTGCCCTATTGCTTCATGTCACCCAGATCTCAGGGACAAGGCTCAGACTCACCAGTCTGTATGATCTCCACATCATCATCATCTATTTGAGTCATGTTTAGCTTCTTAGTTGTTAATCCTAAAGATAGGACAGACGCAAAGTCATTCCAGAATTCCTGGATCTTTGGGCCACCCTTACCTCTTGGTCCCAAACACGGAAGCTTGTAAACCAGTTCTAGCAAAAAATGTTTCTATGAGATGCCTTGTAGCCTACATGTCAGTGTTCTAGTTGAACAACCCTCAGAGCAGCGGTGACCCAGAAAACTGTTGTTGGCAGGTGACAAGTAGGGCATGAACCCAGGACGTCAAACTCCATGGGGTTCTCACACCAATAGAAAAATGGACAAAAGGCATGAGGCAATTAATTTGCAAAAATAAAATATGCATTGCCAATAAACGTAGGAAAAATATATTTCACCTCACTTCTGATTAAAAAAAAATAATTAATCTGAACAACAACTCTTTTCGTCTATCAAATTGGTAATGATTTTTAAACTATCACCCAGAGTTGGCAAATATCCACAAAATGGATACTTGCATATAGTATTGGTAACAATGGAAAATGATTCACTTTTTTTTTAAAGATTTATTATATTTATTTCGAAAGAGAGAGCATAGGGGAGAGAGGCAGAGGGAGACGGAGAGAGATAGGCAAGCAGATTCTGTACTGAGCATGGAGCCCGACATGGGGCTCGATCTCACAACCCTGAGATCAGATCTGAGCCGAAACCAAGACTTGGATCCTCAACTAACTTTGCCACCCACAGGTCCCATGACTCAAACTTTTTAGACGGCAGCTGAAGCACCAAAATCCTTAAAATTTTACATATCCTTTGGTCCCAGCAATTCTAGTTAAGAAATTTATCTTAAAATAATCATGATGGCAGGTAGAGATTTTATCCCTGTTTATAATAACAAAAGATGAGGTAGCCTACTTAAAAAAAAAATGACACAGTCTCAATATTAAAAAATAAGCACAGGTTAAATAATTCCATAAATCCACCCATAGTGGAATTAATATTACGCAGTGGTGAAAAGCAATGCTGAAGGGCACGTAAGAGCATATATTTGTGACCTAGCAAAGGAAAACGACAGTATACCAAACTTCATGTTTTTAAAATGGCTGTGTGTGTGAGTGTATGTGTGTGTAGAAATTCTAGAATGTTAACAGTGGTTAAATCCAAATGCTTAGAATTTCTGGCATTATTTAATTTCTTCTTTTTTTTGCCAACCTGAATCTTTTACATCAACGTCTAACATCAACACATCAACACATACTGTACTACTACCCTAGTTTAAAACAAAAATATTTTTGTTTTAAAATTTAAAAATTTTTGTTTTGTTTTAAAATGCACAGGGTTCCCATGGAAGCAATAGTTTTCCCCTTTCAAGTGAGTATGGTTCCCTTCTGAATGCTGCAAAGTGCAGACAGCTGGGGGCGGGGGGGACTTTCCCAGAGTGGGGCAAAGGCACATAGCCTTCTCTTCCTCTCCTGGCCTTTCTAACAGGGACTCTGAGCCTGGCCCCAGGACAACCTAATTACATCAGAGCTAAGGAAGGAGGTGACCCGGTTCACGGTACCATGTTTCTGGCTCAGTCCTTGCAGAAGGTCAAGGAGGGCTCCCCTGTTGAAGAGGGAGGGGTTGCCAGGAGGAAGCATCTTACCTATGAAGCTGATGGCAGCTGCTCTTAGGAAGGACTGAGGGCTCTTCAGGAAGTCGAAGCTCTGGGACAGTAAGTCCCCCACCAGCTGGGTTTTGCTTGTGCTCACCTGTGAGGCCAAAGAGGGGGTGGTGCTGACCAGGAGCTGGGGGTGGGGAGCCCTGGGAATGCTCCTAACCCTCTCACCCTGTCCACAGGCACCACCGTTCTGTCTTCAGCCAGTGGAAGTTGCTCGAACCTATAGACTCAGACACCCACACCCCAGCAACAAGGCAGACTTAGCAGGAAGGTCACAGAGAGAATTTTGCTCCTTCATACCAACATGGTAAGGGAAGAAACAACAGATGTGGAACCAGGAGACCCAGGATTGAATCTTGGCCCTGACACTGGCTTCAGTTTTCTGAAATAAAACCTGTCCAACCTCTTTCACATAATTGTAAGGCTCCCGTGGGATAATGGATATAGAACTGCTTTGTGAACTCTAAAGTGCTCTACCTGTGGAAGGTAATAAGCATCAAAATCCATAGGATTAAAATTATTAATGGTGGTTCCTAACCTACTTGCTTAACCCTTAAATATTTACTTTTCCACCAGGATTCCTGATCCTGCCCTATCCTCAGCATCACAGGAGCCACAGACCCTTAATGCCATGACCGACGTAAAGCCCCAGTGACTCCTGCCACCATCTTTTCCTACCAGCTGTAACCAGAAAACCTCTGTTCCATTGCATTCTGCTCTCCTCCCTTGACCTTCCTCACCGCTGAAGGCAGAGACTGGGCTACTGCTAAGAAAATTGGATATGAAGAATGAAGGACTGGCCCTACCCATGTGCATTCCGAGTTTGCTGATGATAAAGAATGAGAATCAAGGAACAGAAAGAATGTATCTTCTGTCAGCCCTCCCCTATTTAGCCTCTAAGCCTGCCTTTGAGCCCCTAACATGAGTACGGTGGGACTGGCTTCTCACAGACACTCACCAGGTACTTGCATGTCTCTTCCAACACCTGGATGTGATCGCTGAGGGTGGCGTGCTTGAATATCTGGGTGAGTGATGACCAGCCAATCACAGTGGTCCACTCCGTCAGGGCCCCTCCGCAGGCCTACAGGATGGAGGGGACGGAATTCCCGAAGCCTCCTTCCTATGGCTCTACAGAGCCAGGCCACGAGGCTAAGGGGAAGACCATGAAGCTAGCCCCCAAGGGCTTGGGTGAGGGTTTGAAGCTGGGATCAGGTGAGACACAGGACCTTGGGCATGACATGGGATATAAACAGCTTCAGGGAGGAGAACCGTATCAGGATACCGTGAGGGGGAAAGTGCTCAGAGCTAGCCTGGAGGACAACACCAAAGAGGTGGGTGCATAATGTACAGCCAAGGCTGGGCTCATGAAAAGAGCCCGAGGCAATGCTCTACCAGAAAGAGAAATGAATCAGGCTGATTTGCGGACCGAGGTCATCAATACCTTGACTACCTCAGGGTTGTTATCCTGAAAGCTAAGCAGCAGCGGGACTAGGAAACTGTAGATCTCTCTTCGGGTGGAGAGTCCAGGCTTGAATTTGTAAATGTGACGCAACATGTAGCCCAGGGCAGAGGTGGCGGAGATCTTCACCTGGTCCCTCTCCTGCCATACAGAGTGACATGGAGCTAAGGTGTCTGTGGTTTCCCTCTAGCCCCCCCTGGCCTGGTTTCCATACTCCCACATCACACTCCCACGTCCAAAGTACACAGGTGGTGTCGTGTTACATAATGGAAAGGGATCATGGTTTGTGTATCTCGTTAGAGCCACAGAACTAACAAGTCCCTCTGTTAAGGCCCAGAGTTGGGAAACCAAGACCGTAGTTTCAGCTCTGCCCTGGACTGTATCTACAGCTTGTAATTTAATCTGTTCTTAGGGATTTAGCTTTAAAATATATATATTTTAAAAATACATATAGTTATCCTATAGTTATGCTATGAATAAACTTGCTTAATCTATATTGGTTTGTATTAATTATCAATGATCATGAACAGTTAAACTAGACACTTTCAAGAGTGTATTATACAGGGGCACCTGGGTGGCTCAGGTGATAACAGCTGCCTTTGGGTCAGGTCACGATCCCAGCGCCCTGGGATCAAGCCCCGCATCAGACTCCCTGCTCAGCGGGAAGCCTGCTTCTCCCTCTCCCACTCCGCCTGCTTGTGTTTCCTCTCTCTGTCTCTCTCTCTCTGTCAAATAAATAAATAAAATCTTTAAAAAACCAGAGTGTATTATATACTAATTGAACAAACGTTTACTGAGTAGCTGTCATGAGCTAGGCATAGTGTCAAATAACAGAGACATGGTGCGACAAACAGTTGCTGAACTTGTAGGATTTGGAAAGCGGACATTTTAACAAATTGGAGGCACACATTTTTTGCCCAGTGAACATAACAGCCAAACAGAGAGATGATTCAAAGTTAGTACATTAACTAAAAAGTATCAATAGGCAGATCAGCTCAAGATCAACGATTATCACTTCAGTTATCCCTCCCTGCCCCAAATCCCTGAAAGAAATAGTAGAGATACAGTTTTTTTGTTTTTTAAATCTGTTACGGATCTGAAATAGTAGAAGGGATCCCCCTACAGAGAACTAGAATATCCCTGAAAGACAAACAGCAGACGGGATTGGAATTAAAGTTGAAACCACAGCCTGAAGTGTGGGCAAGAACAGACTGCTGGAGGAGGCGGGTGTGTTCTGGGAACGTTCCAAGCCTAACAGCTGTGAAGCCCGGGAGCAGAAGGGGATGCTGGGCAACCGACAGAGTGGTCACTCGGAGTGCCATAGTTCAGGCATACACTCTCCTTCCACCTTCTCCGTGCACTCACCCTCCCAGGGTCCTCCTCACTGAATAGCAAGCAGGAGAGGAAGGTATCCCCCCAACACAGCAGGGAGCATGTTCTCTAGACCAGAGAGATGGGATGGTGCCCTGGGTGTCTGGCAATACCCAGGAAGGGCAGGGAGCCCTATAGTCAAAATATTGGCTACTGGCATGTCCAACTGTCCACATAGCTCTGGCCGCTTCCCCACAGTTACTGAAGTCAGACTGCAGTAATAGGCATTACTTTCACAGAGGGCTGGCCAAGAGTCAGTAGTGCAAAATTTCCAGAACTCTGCCAAGACTCACCAAACATTTAGGAAAATCAACACCACGAGAGAAAAGAAACATCCAAGGGAGCAATTAGTAATATAATCCAAATAAGACTTTAGAGAAAGTATAATTGAATCCTCAGGAAGATTATGTAAAAAAAAGTTACCGAGTCAGAAAGTTGAAAATAGAGCTACCCTACGACCCAGCAATCGCACTACTGGGTATTTACCCTAAAGATACAAGTGTAATGATCCAAATGGGCACCTGCACCCAAATGTTTATAGCAGCAATGTCCACAGTAGCCAGACTGTGGAAAGAACCCAGATGCCCATCAACAGATGAATGGATAAAGAAGGTGTGGTATATAAATATATATATATATATATAGTGTGTGTGTGTGTGTGTGTGTATAGTGTGTATATATAGTGTATATATATAATATATAAATATTATATATTTATATATTATTTATTTATATATTATATATAATATATATATTATATATATTGTGTGTATACACACACACACACACACACACACACACACACACACACAATGGAATACTATGCAGCCATCAAAAACCCCGGAAATCTTGCCATTTGCAATGACATGGATGGAACTAGAGGGTATTATGCTGAGCAAAATAAGTCAATCAGAGAAAGATAATTATCATATAATCTCTCTGATAGGAGGAATTTGAGAGGCAGGGAAGAGGGTCGTGGGAGGTAGGGAGGGAAAAAATGAAACAAGAAGTGACTGGGGAGGGAGAGAAACCATAAGAGACTCTTAATCTCACAAAACAAACTGAGGGTTGCTGGGGGGGAGGGGGGGCATGGAGAGGGTGGTGGGGTTATGGACATTGGGGAGGTTATGTGCTATGGTGAGTGCTGTGAAGTGTGTAAACCTGATTGTTCACAGACTTGTACCCCTGGGGCAAATAATACATTATACACTAATAAAATTAATTAATTAATTAATTAATTAATTAATTAAAAAGAAGTTACCAAGGACACTTTTTAAAATGCTTGAAAATCTAAACTTTGAAATTATAGATAAATAAGTAAACATATAAATACAGGTAGAGGTAAGGCACTGTCCCTATAGAATAATGTAATAGCTATTCAGATATCACACCATCAACCAGAAGAAAAAAAAGAGAACCTCTGTCATTAAAAAAAAAACAAACAAAAACCCACAAACAAGCAACAGCAAAAAAAACCCCTAAATATTCAATAGGTGGGTTGAGTAGCAGAATAACCACAGCTAAAGTAAGAGGAGAATCAGCCCAGAAATTGTTCCAAGGTAGACAAAGAAATGGGAAATAGAAAATAAAAATTAAGAAATACAGAGACTAAATCTAAAGGCATTCCAAAGAATAGAACAGAAAGAAGAGAGAAAAGAGGATACACTAAGAAAATAGTAGAAGAAAATTTTGCAAATGATAAAACTACTAAGATTTGCTTAAGTAAGTTCCTATGAGTAGGTGAGTGGTAAAGCAGAACCAGGAACCCAGAAGACTAACGTCTTCTTTTCATTCAGCCAGGTTAGCATTGTGTAGATGACATTTTACTATTTCTTGATTAGACCATAAATTGACTTTCCATTCTAGCAATATGGAAGAAAAGATAACCTGACAACTTTCCCACTATAAATAACTTTGAATGCTAGATAAAATATACAAAATCCTTTTTTAACTCATAGTCGAGCTTTAAGAAAGTAAGATCCCCAGAGGCCAAAGACGAAGAGGTTGCTGACCCTCAGCTACTGTGGGGGCAGGCAGACGCCACTGGTCTCAGTAACCCGGGATCACACTGATCTCCCCTGCTTGTCTTACAAGGCAACTAGAAGTTGAGAAGCAAGCACCATGGACAGACAGACAGCTCCAAGAGAAGTCTTCCACTTAATGGTCAAAGAGCCGGCAAGGGGAATTAAATGCTCAAAGAAAGTGAGGAAAGGGGCCTCTGGGTGTCTCAGTTGGCTAAGCGTCTGCATTCAGCTCAGGTCATGATCCCAGGGTCCTGGGATGGAGCCCATATTAGGCTCCCTGCTCAGCGGGGAGCCTGATTCTCCTTCTGCCCCTCCCCCAACTTGTGCACACACTCATATGCTCACTCTCTCTCAAATAAAGTCTTTAAAAAGAAAGTAGAGAAATACCTCATTTCTTTTTTCTTCCATCTATTCTCTCATATCACAGTTCCAAAAGAAGACCCTGGGGAGTCTACAGAAGCCAAAACTCTTACTCTCCATTTCAAGGAGCTGAGGTCCCAAGAGGATGGACAAACCCCATTGCTTTATTTCCTCTGCCCTCATGCCACTTGGCCCAGTTGTGGGCACAGTCACAGAAGTGCCTGACATTGCAGAGTAACTAAAGCACCAGCTTTTTTGCAAGACAACTGGAAAAAAGGAACCCCAAAGAACAGTAAAACCAGGGAAGCAACGGAGAGGGAGAAGCCAGGGAAGGTGACCTTCTAAAGTTGTTTATGAATTCCTGTGCTCACTCCATGCATATCTGACCCGAAACCACATACCAATGACTTTGAAAACTGAACTACAGGAGAGACAATGGTTCAGATCTCAGGCTGGCCAGTGAGTGGCTCAAACTCAGAATGGCAAAGGCTAAGAATTCAAGACTGACATTGAAATCACCGTCCACACACAAAAAGGCTAGTCAGGACTTGCAGCCTGAAGTTAAACAGGTCAATTGTTACTAATGCAATTAATATCAAATTCTTCATAGGATTTCGGTGACACCCAGAGTCATATACCTAATACTCATAGTGTCCATGATACAATCCAAAATTACTCAGCATGCCAAGACCAAAAGCAGTTACTGTACAAAATACTCCAAAAAAGCAACAATGGGCTCTCTTGAAATAAATACAGAAATAAAAATTTTCAGCAAAGAAACAGAATATATCAAAAAGAAACTTGAGAACTAAGAAATACAAGACTGGGTACATTCATTGGCAAAACAGATGTCACAGGAAAGAATCAGTGAACTTGAAGACAGAGCAATAAAAACTATCCAGTCTGAACAAAAAAAGAAAAAGTGATGGAAAATGCATAAAACCTTGGGACCTATGGGTCAATAACAAAAAGCCTAAACACCTGTGCCATCAGATTTCTAAAAGGAGAAGAAAAAGTATAGTGCTGAAAAAAACTTGGAAGAAATAGTGGCTGAAAACCTTCCAAGTTTGGTGAAAAACATAAACAGAGATTTCAAGAAACTCAGAGAACCCCAACCAGGGTAAACCCAAAGTAGTCCACGCCAGCACCTACTAAGCTACTTAAAGCTAAAGACACTTGCGAGGCAAAATAAAGACATTTCCAGACAAAGACTGAGAGTGTTTCCTATTAACAGACCCTTGAGAAAGAAAATACAAAGGAAGAAGGAAAAAATGTATCCAGAAGGGAAGAGAGAGTTGGGAGAAGAAAAGGATGGCAAAGACGTTTGTCCATGTTTATAAATCAAAATAAGTATTGACTGTATAAGACAATAATGATGATGCTGGTAATGACATAAAGCCCAAATCTGGGGATTTTAAAAGACTGTGGAAATGGGGCGCCTGGGTGGCTCAGTGGGTTAAAGCCTCTGCCTTTGGCTCAGGTCATGATCCCAGGGTCCTGGGATCGAGCCCCACATCGGCTTCTCTGCTCACCAGAGAGCCTGCTCCCCCCAACCCTGCTCTCTGCCTACTTGTGATCTCTGTCAAATAAATAAATGAATGAATAAATAAATAAACTTAAAAAAAAAGACTGTGGAACTGAAATCCTAGACAATGTTAATCTATGATATGGGAGGGTATCATTAGAGTTAAATCATTCTTTTTAAAAAAGAATCAGGGGCGCCTGGGTGGCTCAGTGGGTTAAGATTCTGCCTTCAGCTCGGGTCATGATCTCAGGGTCCTGGGATCGAGCCCCGCATCTGGCTCTCTGCTTGGCGGGGAGCCTGCTTCCCCCTTTCTCTCTGCCTGCCTCTCTGCCCACTTGTGACTTATCTCTCTCTCTGTGAAATAAATAAATAAATTAAAATAATAATAAAAATTTTTTTAAAAGAATCATTTATTTTTTTTTAATTTTTTAAAAGATTTTATTTATTTATTTGACAGAGAGAGATCACAAGTAGACGGAGAGGCAGGCAGAGAGAGAGAGAGAGGGAAGCAGGCCCCCTGCTGAGCAGAGAGCCCGATGCGGGACTCGATCCCAGGACCCTGAGATCATGACCTGAGCCGAAGGCAGCGGCTTAACCCAGTGAGCCACCCAGGCGCCCTCATTTATTTATTTTAAAGAGCTAGAGAGAGCATGTGAAATGGGGGGAAGAGTCGGGGGAGAGAGAGAATCTCAAGCAGACGCCCACTGAGCAGAGAGCCTGACACAGGGCATGATCCCACAGTGCTGAAATCATGACGGGAGCTGAAGCCAAGAGCTGGACACTCAGCAGATGAAGCCACCCAGGCACCCCAGAGTTAAATCATTCTAAGGTCCTTTAATTGTTTGGGTGGAGGATAAAGATATTATCTTCAGGTTTTGTTAAGTATACATGGTGAACTTTAAAACATGTAAAAATGGATGAATCAGGTGTTGCCTGGGCAGCTCAGTCAGGTAAGCATCTGACTCTTTGTTTTGGCTCAGGTCATGATCTTAGTGCCGTGAGATCGACTCTGGCATCTGGCTCCACTCTCAGAGGGGTGTCTGCTTGAGATTCTCTCTCTCTCCCTCCAACCCCGCCCACCTCAAATAAATATATAAAATCTTTTCAAAAAAAGAAAATAACTAGATGAATCAGACATTGACCCTGCCATCATGGAATGTCCAGGCTCACAGAAGATATGAGACCCATACAAAACTAATCCAAATCCAAAATTCGAAAACGAAAGATGCCAGAATAGGGGCATTGAAAGCATGCATGTCTGCTGTCAAGTCTATTTTGGCTCTAAAATTCTACCATCTGAAGGGAGGCCAAGACACAAGGTGGTATTGCTCTGGGCAGTTCAGATTCCTGAACCTTTGGGTCCTTTCCACAAGGCTGCTAGCCTTCTGGGGTTCCTGTGTTGTCTGGAAAGAGGGTAGAGCTGTGAGTTGTCTCCCCACTCTTTGCTCCAGAACCAGTTTCATAGCAGCGTGTCATTTTTTTTTTCCTCCAGTGGTTCCTGGTGGGAGAATAGGTAGATGAGTGTGTCTGGGTCTGTTATAGGGAATGCATCGGGGACAATCTTATGCACGGCTTCAAGTAGCCAAGTCTCCTTCTGGCTGCCCTTCCATGACTTCAGCCTTCCACCACAGCCTCACAGCCCTGCCCCAGTGCCCTCAGCTCAGTTTCCAGGACTCTTCTTCAGCCCCAGCCCATACGTTCCCAAATGATCCTAGGGATTTAGGCCCATACGTCATTGATGAGTGGACGAAGTTGCTTGGAGATGCTGCAAAAAACCACCTTCGTGTCCTCTCCCTTCCCATGACAGATGATGTTCCGTAGGCTCTTGACTGCCTGCACTGTTACCCGTGCTTCATTCTTCAGCAAGTCTCGCAAGAATGGAACCTGGCCCTTCAGCGATTCTGACTGTTTGGAAGAAGGCAGAGATCACTCACCACCTGGGGATCGTGCAACCCTCTGGGAACAGGGTTTTGGGAAAACAGATGGGTGTCAAAGAGAAACAGACATGGGCAATCCGGGGGCTGGATGTGTCCAGGAAGTAGAAGGCCGGTGCTCATGGGGTTTGGGAGGCCCAATAACCAGTCTATGTAAGTCTACAGACCAGATGTTGTGCTGTTCTAGGATGAGAGGTTGGGGAACATGCTAAGCCCAAGGTCACTAAGAGACCCCAGGGAGGTAAATTAAGTGCTTCAAGGACTCAAACTTGACTCCCATTTGGTCCTCCCCACTCTTACTTGTCCTGGGTGCAGTGCCAGGTTACTGATTCCACGAAGCCCGACTTCTTTCATAATGAGGTTGGGGTCTTTGACCCACTTGATCAGATTGCTCAGAAAGTCTTGTCCCAGAGTCTGAGCCACTGACCGGTGCCAGAGGAGCTGTGGGTATGAGGAGACAACCGCTACGGATGGCGAAAGGTTCATGATACCCAGTACCCACCTCAGCCCTCCCTTGGTCCCCCACTCAGGTAAGGAGTATGTCCGGTTGAGAGCAATGGCAGATCTGTACAAATGGGCTGGAGACTAAGGTAAGGAGGGAGGATAATGCTGGTAAGGTTTGAATCTTGAGTCAGATGCTAGGATCCATGGATCATTCTGGAGGCTGAGCTACTGGCCCCCTCCGCAGGCTTTCTTGCTTCCTTTAACCAGGCACTTGAAGTGCCAGAGAAGGAAACCTCACTTTAAATGGCTCAGTCTTATTCTGTCCTCTTTTGGGGACTACTTATTTAACATTTCTGTTAAGTACTCCTCAGCCCAGGAAATGAATGGCCCAGGCTGTGGGCCTTTCCCCGGGCTTCACCTGTGCATAGAAAGTCCTGGCCAGGATCTTTTGATGGTAGCTGGAGCTATAGAGGTAGTTTCTGACAAGGTTGAGGACCCGGTGCAGGACGGCAGGCTCACAGGTCTTCACAATGCCGCTGGGGTGGGACACAGGAAGCAGTTGCTGAGGGGCAGGGAGGTAGCAAGGGACCAGTGTGCATGAATAGGGAAGAAGTGAGGGCTGAGGAATCAGGAGACCAGAGGGCTGGGAGGTGGGGAAGGGACAGCTGAAGGCTGGGACTCGGGAACTTGGGGTCAGGGGACTAGAGTGGTGCCAGGGTCACTGGGGAAATAGCCTCACCTTGTCAGGTCCATGATCCCTATGTAGTAAAACCTGGGGCAGGACAGAAGGTCCCAGCAGTGATGCTGATTTGCATAGGTCACCACTCCATCATATGCAGCGGCCAAGAACACCAACTTCACGACCTCCAGGGCACAACTGAAGGTCACAACCATTGGTGAAGAAAAGAAAAGGACAAAAGGGTGGGCAAAGCATTATGTCCTCATTTGTATCCTGTGCTGGGAAGTCAGGAGACAGTTTCCTGTTCTGGTTGCTGTGTTTTGTTCTCCTGCTGACAAAAATCCATGGTTCTTGTGAAACCCATCTCTGACTGCCCATCACTCCTTCAGCTTTGGCCCTCATCCAACCACAGAGTCCTACCAAAAAAACTATAGAGAGATCTTAGTGCTTTGGTTTTCCACTTCTGCTCTCCAAGGGCACAGAATGGGGTTAGGATATAGATTTACCTCCACACCCATCTCATCAGAAATTCTCTGCTTATTGGGTCTATTTGTTTTCATTTAACACAAGATTCCATTTGAGTAGAATGTCCTGAGGTTTAATTAAAAAAAAAAAAAAAAGTGTGACAGCCACACATTTAAGAGTCAACCCCCATTTTTGAGATGAGAAAATGGAATCCCGCTCGTTGACTTGTGCAAGACAGCAGAACTAGTGACAAAGCCAAGCCAGAGGTCAATGAGATTCGAATGGTCATAACCACATGGAGAGAATGACCTAGATGTGGGCTTGCCCTGCCGCCCACCATCTAGTTGACTCTTCCTGTGCAGTTACAAACAGGGACATGAAATGTTGAGTGAGTCAGCTGAAGTGTGCATACAACAAGAGAAATGAGAAGCTTGAAAATATGTGAGAATATTCTAGCACATGGGTTGCCCAGGGCCTTCTGGAACTGGCTAGTCCCATCTAGTCCTAACCCATCACGAGGGGGTTAGGCTTACCTCGTGGGGTCAAAGGGCTTGCTCTTGCTGCCTGGGCCCACCTCCTTGCTATAGACCACCATCTTCTGGGGGACATTTTGCTCAATCACCCAGCAGAGATGACATAATATAGCCATCAAGAGCCGGGGGTAGAGCTCCTGGACGGCCTCCTGGCACAGGGACCCTGATAGCATCTCACACAGGGCACATGTCACCTGGGAGACAGCAGAGGAAGACATAAGATGGTACCATGGCCCCATACACTGAGTCCCATGCTGCCCTCCCCATCACTGCCCAAATGGCACAGTCACTCTGACTCAGGCTCGTAAGAAGCCCTCTAAGACTAAAAGCCCACCACTCTTCCTTAGGGAAATGAGATTGCACACAGGCAGCCTGCTTTCTCTTCACTCCCCCGACATCAAAAAGAGAATGGGAAGCAACTCGAACTTTTTAGCAGAAAATGATGTGGGGACTACTTTGTCTCCTCCGGGCAACCAAACCTCTTTTGCTTCCAACCCTCGTGCTACCCCCCAGGCCCTGGAAAAAGGAGTGCCAGCCCCAGAATCAGGAGACAGAGAAAACTGCTTAGCTCTAAACATCAGTTTCCTTGTCCAAAAATGGGATCAATCCTCTTTCCCTCTACATCACTCAGTTCTTAGATATACAGGCGGAAAAAGGAAGTAAAGTGCAAATCGAAAGTATAGCATTTCCTTAAAGGTTTATCTATTTATTTTAGAGACAGAGAGAAAGCATGAGCAGGAGGAGGGCCAGAGGGAGAGGAAGAGAGAGAATCTCAAGCAGATTCCCCGCAGGGCACGCAGCCCAACAGGGGGCTGGATCCCACAGCCCTGAAACCAGGACCTGAGCTGAAATCAAGAGTCAGATGCTCAACCGACTGAGCCACCCAGGTGCCCCTCGAATGTACAGTATTAGTGAATGCTCCTCTCTAAGACCTGCTCCCACCCTGTGGCCCTTGACCTTCAGCTCTGCCCCTAAGTCCCAGAACAGTAAGTCTTTGGGTCCCCCCTTCCCTCATGCTGACCGCCACAGGCTGGAAGGCCATCTCCTCAGTCTCCTCTCTGGAGTGGAGTTTTTCCAGGATGCCGATGAGCAGCTGCAGGACACTGATCGTGGTCTCTCGCCGGGTGCCAAATGCCTTCCATAGGGCCAGACTGGTTCTGTAGGACCCGGGGACAGCTATGTCATGGGCCCTGGTGACCAAGCTCCTAAGGGCTAGTCTGGTCTCGAGCCCATGAAGGGCTGGTTCTCAGGGTCTAGACTTGGCCAGAGAGCACAGAGATGAAGTTCGATTGGTGTCAGAGGGAAAGCATCCCTGTGCAGTGATTTTTGTGTGGAGCTCGGGCTAAGGGAGGGGAGGGTTTGCTGGGCTGGAGAATGTGTTCCCAAGCCCTGGGAGAGGTACCTATCCCAAGGCAGGGACTTGCTGAGAAGCAAGGGCACGACACTGTGGGTGTTGTTGCCGGCCAGCAAGCACACGCCCCGCACGACCTCCTCCTTTGTACTGGGCTCCAGCTGGGAGTTGAGCCGCTCCAGAATCCCCTCCAGGATTTCCTCAATCTAAAGGGAGGAGCCACAGGAGTCTCAGTGAGCCTTCCCGCCTCCTCCCTATCTACCAACTCCCCCAGACTCAAGGGCGTCCTTGCAATCCTGCCAGTGATACTCTTCTTAAGGCTGAGTTGTAGGGTGCCAGAGGCCAGACCAGCAGGGGTCACAAAAAGAACTCCAGAAGCTCACGGAGGCCTGCTATGATGAAGGCCTGCCCACAGCCCAGAGTTCAGAGAGTCGCTCCAAGCTTACTTGGGAGACACAGGAGACTCCAGGAAGGAAGGCAAAAACCCTGGGGACATTTCAGGACTTTGTCTCCCCACTGAGATCAACTTTCAACCCATGAAACTGCAGGGGCAGTTAGCACTGGAGGTGGGTGTACCACAGGACTCTGACTTGGCCCTCAGATTCCTGATATACGGGTCTCCAGGAAGTCCATTTTATTCTACTACTTCAAGGACACACCTCCATTTCTGGTACCTAGACCAATCAAGTCATATAAATAAGTGAAGGCAATGGGTGTCAGGAGATTCAGAGAGAGGAAAGCCTGGAGAGCCCATGCCACATATAAGAGGGACCTTGGCTGTCCATAGAGTTGCCCTATGCGGCCTCATTTTAAAAAATTTTTTCAGTGGAGTGGGAAATGTGGATTTCTATATGTTATTCTTTTTTTTTGTTTTAAAGATTTTATTTTTATTTATTTGACAGACAGAGATCACAAGTAGGCAGAGAGGCAGGCAGAGAGAGAGAGAGGAGGAAGCAGGCTCCCCGCTAAACAGAGAGCCCGATGTGGGGCTCAATCCCGGGACCCTGGGATCATGACCTGAGCCGAAGGCAGAGGCTTTAACCCACTGAGCCACCCAGGTGCCCCTCTATATGTTATTCTGAAAGAAATTTTACTCAACGCTCAGTCATTCCATGAGCTTGCTGGTTTGTAATCCGCAGCCTTACCCTTCCCAGAAATTGAAGCCCCCTGACACCCCTAGGCAATCAGGGTGAATCCCCCCACAACGTTTTCTTGTGCTCTGGCCACTAGGCCTCCCGGCTGCTCATACCCCCACATGTGGTGGTAGTTAACTGATGAGCCAGCCCACCAGATCAAAGGCAGAGCTGTTCCAAGTACTCAGGAGTGCAGCTGTCAGAGCTCAGGGAACCCCAGAGAAAATCTAGCCCAACCCTATGTTTCCTTTTTTTTTTTTTTTTTTTTTTATGATTTTATTTGTTTATTTGAGAGAGAAAGAGAGAGTACAAGCAAGGGGAGCAGCAGAGGCAGAAGGAGAGCAGACTCCCTGCTGAGCAGCATGCCTGACATGGGGCTCCATCCCAGAACTCCGGAACCATGACTTGAGCCAAAGGCAGACACTTAGCCGACTGAGCCACCCAGGCGCCCCCCAAGCCTACATTTTAAAAGTGAGTGAATCAAGGCCTCCAGAGGAGAGGGACTGCCCAGGACTCTTCGGCTGGTTAGGGACAGAGCCAGGGGAGAGCCCAGATAGGTGTGCTGGCCAGAGCTCCCACCACAGCCCCACGCTACCTTAATCATGTCTCGGCCCCGCTCTTTCATGACCGCGCTCATCAGCTGGGCCGCCGCCAGAGACACCTTGGCCTTGCCATCAGTCAGGCCCTCCATGGCCATCAGCACCAGGGTGGTGAGCTGCATCTGCGTGAAGTACTCTGCAAAGGCCTGCAACAGGGTGGCGTCAGGCTGCCTGCCCCGGGGCCTCCAGCCGGAGATAGCCCGTCCCACCTTCCTGTTAGCGCAGGTGGAGAGAGCCTCTCCTGGGAACCTGGAGTGCTTTGTCCTAGGCCTGTGCTGTCTGCCTAGCACCTAGAAGACCCTTTCACTGGGAACAGAGTCTTTGGGGTTGGGAGGGAGAGAACACTGACCTCAGCAGCTCTGAGGGGCTCACAGGTCAGAGGCCCCAGGGGCAGAGTGCTAGGAGAGAAGGGCTGAGACCAGGATCCTGGGTGATGGGATCTTTGAGGCAGGGGCTGAATCTACACATCACTGGCAAAGCATCGTTAGCATGAAGCAGATGCTTCTGGGGGAGAACGGGTAAGGAAGGCACATTAGGACCCAGGATGCTTAGGGGGAAGGTGGTGGGAGCATGCGGGGCGGGGGGGGGGGGGGGGGAACATCCCCCAAGGCAAGAGTTCACAGGCGGCAAAAAGAATAGAAAGGAAGATGGGATGGAAAGGAACACCCCCCCCACCCCCCCCCCCCCAGCCTCGGGGTCTAGAACCTGATGCAGGTGAGAGGCCGAGGCTCTTCCTACTTTGTCTCCGGCACTGCCCCCTCACCTTGGCAATCTCGAAGGTGTTGTTATAGAACACGTTGGCGCTGTAGACTTCACTCTTGCCCTCTTCTTCCCACAAGCCCTGTTTTTTCCTTCCCATCTCTGAAACAAAGACACCCAACCCCACCCCTCAGACACTCAGAAGGTGTCTCAGGTTGCCCGCTTTCCCATCTGCCCAACCCAAACCACCCACTGAACTGAGTCAGCTTGGCATAATGTGCGGCCCGTGGGGAAGGAGTAGAGAAACGAGCAGTAAGATCATAAGGAACAGTGAGAGCCAATGTCAAAGGAGCCCCCGTGTTGCCTGCCTCAGAGCAGAGACAGCGTGGGGTCAGGGTATAGGGCTCAGCCAGAGGAGGACAAACTAATTCAAAAGAACTGTTTGCTTAGTAGCTATTTTGTCCCAGGAGGGTATATGTCGGGGTCTAGGGGCAGGTTCCTCATTGGAAGGAAGATGCTCAGGGAACTGCTTAGCTCTCACTCTTCTAGGACAGCATGTGAGAGAATGACCGAACGGAGGTGGGAGGCCGGAGCAGAAGTGAAAAGAGGAGATTCTCCCTACGCTTTTGCAGCAGGAGGATACAGTAGAGGTTGTAGACAGCCTGTGCAGACAGGAAGCAGATGTTGTCCACTGGGTCCTGGCAGCGTATGGCCAGCAGCCTTACCAAACGCCCCAGCCGAGTGAACTCGATGTCCATCTGGGGAGGAGAGCTGGAAGTCACAGTTTACCCCAGCCACTCTCTTAGGCTGAGTCAAAGCAAGAAGAGAGGAAGAGGGGATGCATGAGAGATAGGAGAGGTGAGACTAGGTGAGGTTAATGGAAATGGACTTAGGTGTGTGGGTCATAGTTTTGGAATGACCTTACACTGTCCCTCTTCTTTGCCTCTTGACACGGCACTCGTTCTTGGAGCCTAGCTCAAATGTCCCCTCCTCTAGGAAGATTTCCTTTCACTTGTACTTCATTTGTGTTGTGATCTTTTATTCCTACTGTATTTGGAGTTTTTACAATCATTATCACCTTCTATTTAAGTTTGTTCTATGCATGCTTCTCTCCCCAGTTGGACAGTAAAGCTCCATGATACATAGATGTCTCGGTCATCTATGCATCCACTGTAACACCTGGCATGGTGCCTGGCACAAGGCGAGTATTCAGTAACTGCTTGTTGAGATGAATGGAATCAAACTGAACCCAGTGGAATGGAATCGAATTGGTGAGTAGGGAAAAGACCGAGGGAGAAAAGAGAGACGATAGGATGCACAAAAGAAAATAGAAGATGGGGCCAAGGAAATGGAGGGTAGGATGAGTAACTGAGGCTAGGTAATATGTGATGAAGTTTGTGGTAAGGGTAGGAATGAGGGCCTAGACTCCAGGGCAGGCTCACACTTACTCCAACGTTATTCGTTTTTGCAGTGAAGCCAAGAATACGGGCAGCACACCACATGGCCCGTTCCCTCTCATTGTCCTTTTGGGAATTCAGCCATGTGTCCAGAACCTAAAGGAAGAGGAGAATGAAATGAGGGGTGAGGGGTCTGTTCAGCTGTGTTCCAGAGGGTAGAAATGTAACCTGAACTTCTGCAAAGGATCAGGACAACACTTCTGAGAATAGGATTTCTTTTGCTTATAGGCTGGTTATATATGGCTTTGACACCAGAAGCTTCATTCTTCTAGCCCCAAATTTTGCCTTATCTAGGTGCTAGAAACATCTTCAATTAGTATCTCCTTTCAAAATAAGGCAGTGGCTCTGAAATTATATTGACTGTAATTCATTTTAGTGGGTCAACATACCCAAATGCCCCCCCTACTAATGTTTTCCCATTCTTCAGTAGAAAGGGAACTTGGTAATAACAAATTACAAAAATAACAAATAACAAAAATAACAAAAAAGAATCACTGTATTCACAGATTTCTGGCTGAATTATGTATAAATATATTTAAGAAATATAATTATGGATGATTCCTATTTGGAACACAATCTATAAGTGTCTCACCATTGGTAAATTATGGGCCCTAAATACCACTGATCCCAAGATGCACTAATATGTCCATCTACAGCAATCCATCTGGCAATGATGGGTCTAACCAAACAGCAATTTATAATTGAAAAAGAAGAAGAGTAGCAGATGAAAAATCTACAACAAATGGAAGAGAAGACTAATGCTGCATTGATAAGAAAACACATTCTTCCTGAAGATATAAGAAATTCTAGTGGGAAGGCCGCAAGTCTTCCTCATAGCCAAACTCTGACGAAATGTCCCAGCACCAAGATTGTGGTCTCTAAACGCCATTTTTCTCTAAGAGCAATCATTGCTCCTTGGAGTAACAGTTCGTTCCAGGACTGGGACAGGAAATATACAAGATATTATACTGGAGAGCAAGTCTATGGAAGACTATGGAAGTCATGTTAAAGGGATTCAGGAGCCAACCTAAAGAGGCTCTCATTAATCAAAGATGGGATCATTAAGAATAATAGTTGTAATTGATCAAAATATATGAAGCATTTCAAAACTCATTTTAAATTCAAAAGATACTAGAGAAACAACCCTTGGTAGTCATCCTTGGAGAATATTAGGAATTACTTCATTACTTTGACAAATGATAAAGAAAAATGATCCAGCATTTATCTTGTCTTTCTTATATGAGCTATACCTCAAACTAACCAAATAACTTATAAAGGCAATTTCTCTTTGTAGAAGAATTCCCGATAAAAATGAGTAAGGAGTGAAAGAATTACAATGTCATCATTTTGCAAAAATAAGTAGAGGTATGTTCATTCAACAGAATACTACATAGAAATAAAAAATGATCTGATGCTACATGTAACAACATGGGTGAGTCTCACAGATAAAATATTAAAGGGAAATAATATAGACACCAAAAAGTACATATTATAAAATTTTACGTATGTGAAGTTTAAGAACAAGCTAAATTAATCTATGTGATAGAAGTCAGAATACTGGTTATCAGTGGTTATTCAGTGGAAGAGGAACATTTTGAAGTATTGGAAATGTCCTATATCCTGATCTGATATTTATACATATGTAAAAATGTATCTAAGTATACACAAGATTTGTACACTTTACTGTAGCAAGTGATATCTCAATAACAAGGTCTTTCTTTAAAACGAATATCCCCAATTTTCAGCCACTAATCAATTAATGAATCAAAGCAGTGATCACCAAAAGTAATGAACAGTAATGATGTGATACTTTATGTGGAAAACCCAAAAGACCCCCCTCTCTCTCTGCATCCTCTCTGCCTACTTCTGATCTATCTGTCAAATAAATTAATAAAATCTTTGGGGTGTCTGGGTGGCTCAGTGGGTTAAAGCATCTGCCTTCAGCTCAGGTCATCATCCCAGGGTCCTGGAATGGAGCCCAACATCAGGCTCTCTGCTCAGCAGGGAGCCTGCTTCCTCCTCTCTCTCTCTCTGCCTGCCTCTCTGACTACTTGTGATCTCTGTCTGTCAAATAAATAAATAAAATCTTAAAAAAAAAAAACAAAAGACTCGGTCCCAAAACTATTAAAATTCATACAGGAATTCAGTAAAGTGGCAGGATATAAAATCAATGCACAGAAATTAGCTGCATTTCTATACAACACCATCAAGACATAAAAAAGAGAAATTAAGAAGTCAATGCCATTTACAATTGCACCCAAAACCATAAGATACCTAGGAATAAATCTAACCAAAGAGGAAAAGGATCTGTACTCAGAAAACTACAGAATACTCATGAAAGAAATTGAGGAAGACACAAAGAAATGGAAAAACATTCCATGTTCATGGATTGGAAGAACAAATATTGTTAAAATGTCTATGCTACCTAGAGCAATTTACACATTCAATGAAATCCCTATCAAAATACCATCAACTTTTTTCACAGGAATGGAACAAATAATCTTAAAATTTATATGGAACCAGAAAAGACCCCGAATAGCCAAAGGAATGTTGAAAAAGAAAACCAAAGCTGGTGGCATCACAATCCTGGACTTCAAGCTCTATTAGAAAGCTGTTATCATCAAGACAGTATGGTACTGCTTCAAAAACAGACAAATTGATCAATGGAACATAACAGAAAGCCCAGAAATGGACCCTCAACTCTATGGTCAACTCATCTTCAACAAAGCATGAAAGAATATCCAATGGAGAAAAGAAAGTCTCTTAAACAAATGGTGTTGGGAAAATTGGATAGCCATGTGCAGAAGAATGAAACTGGACCTTTTCCTTATACCATATACAAAAATAGACTCAACGTGGATGAAAGACCTAAATGTGAGACAGGAATCCATCAAAATCCTTCAGGAGAACACAGGCAGCAACCTCTTTGACCTCAGCTGCAGCAACTTCTTCCTAGACACATCACCAAAGGCAAGGAAGGCAAGGGCAAAAGTGAACTATTGTGACTTCATCAGTATAAAAAGCTTTTGCACAGCAAAGGAAACAGTCGAAAAAACCAAAAGATAACCAATAGAATGGGAGAAGATACTTGCAAATGACATATCAGATAAAGGGCTAGTGTCCAAAATCTATAAAGAACTTAGCAAACTCAATGCCCAAAGAACAAATAATCCAATCAATA
The DNA here is from genome assembly GCF_002288905.1 of Enhydra lutris kenyoni. NCBI lineage: Eukaryota > Metazoa > Chordata > Mammalia > Carnivora > Mustelidae > Enhydra > Enhydra lutris. The sequence continues at coordinate 3,871,520 of NW_019154153.1, forward strand.
AATGGGCAGAGGGGGGTGCCTGGGTGGCTCAGTGGGTTAAAACCTCTGCCTTTAGCTCAGGTCATGATCTTAGAGTCCTGGGATTGAGCCCCGCATCAGCCTCTCTGCTCGGCAGGGAGCCTGCTTTCCCCTCCCTCTCTGCCTGTCTTTCTGCCTACTTGTGATCTCTGTCAAATAAATAAATAAAATCTTTTTAAAAAGAAAATTAATATTAATTATAAATATTAAAAAAAAAAAGAAATGGGCAGAGACATGAATAGACATTTCTGCAAGGAAGACATCCAAATGACCAACAGACACATGAAAAAGTGCTCAACACCACTCAGCATCAGGGAAATACAAATCAGGACCACAATGAGATACCACATCAAACCAGCCAGAATGGCTAAAATGAACAAGTCAGGAAACGACAGATGTTGCGAGGATGAGGAGAAAGGGGAACCCTCCTACACTATTGGTGGGAATGCAAGCTGGTGCAGCCACTCTGGAAAACAGTTCCTCAAAAAGTTGAAAATAGAGCTATCCTATGACCCAGCAATTGCACTACTGAATATTTACCCAAAGATACAAATGCAGTAATCTGAAGGGGTACCTGCACCCAAATGTTTATAGCAATAATGTTCACAATAGCCAAACTATGGAAAGAGCCCAGATGTTTATTGACAGATGAACGGATGAAGAAGATGTGGTATATATATATATATATATATATACACACAATGGAATATTATGCAGCCATCAAAAATTGAAATCTTGCCATTTGCAAAGATGTGGATGGAACTAGAGGGTATTATGCTAAGCAAAATAAGTCAATCAGAGAAAGACAATTATCTTATGATCTCACTGATATGTGGAATTTGAGAAACAAGGCAGAGGATCATAGGGGAAGAGAGGAAAAAAATTGAATCAAGATGAAACCAGAGAGGGAGACAAACCATAAGAGACTTTTAATCTCAGCAAACAAACTGAAGGTTACTGGAGGGGAGGGGGATGGGAGGGATGGGGTGACTGGGTGATGGACATTGGAGAGGGTATGTGCTATGGTGAGTGCTGTGAATTGTATAAGACTGATGAAACACAGACCTGTATCCCTGAAACAAATAATACATTACATGTTAATTCTTTTTAAAAAATCTGGGGTGCCTGGGTGGCTCAGTGGGTTAAGGCCTCTGCCTTTGGCTCAGGTTGTGATCTCAGAGTCCTGGGATCAAGCCCCACATCGGGCTCTCTGCTTAGCGGGGAGCCTGCTACCTCCTCTCTCTCTGCCTGCCTCTCTGCCTACTTGTGGTCTCTGTCTGTCAAATAAATAAATAAAATCTTAAAAAATAATAATAAATTAAAAAAATAAAAAATCTGAACACCACCAGAAGACAACTAGACATTATGTGCCTCTTAAAAGAAGACAAGACTACTTCTGAAGTAATCTTGCCAAAAATTCATCAGATTAGTGATCTAGGTCTGATAATCAGAATCAGAATCTAACATATCCTAGATCTAGCAATTTATAGGGAAGATTTGGGCAGAGGAATTTGTTATGTGGCCCCTAAAGAATGTAATCAGCACAATCCAGAATGTGGAAAATTCAGAGAACAAATGTCTAGGTTTCTTCAACAAATAAATTTCAAGGAAATAATGATAGAAGGACAATCTATAGATTAAGAGAATTAAGAGAAAAACCAATCAACTGTAATGTTTGAATATTTAATGACATTAAGAAATGAAATTACTTTCTTTCTTCAATGTTTTATAGTTTTCAGAGTACAAGTCTTTTTACTTCATTGGTTGATTCCTAGTTATTTTATCATTTTTTGGTGCAATTGTAAATGAGATTGTTTTCTTAATTTCTCTTCCTGCTACTTCATTATTAGTATATAATAATGCAACAGATTTCTGTATATTAGTTTTACATCCTAAAACTTTACTGAATTCATTTATCTGTTCTGTAGGTTTTTTTTTTTTTTTAATGAAATCTTCAGGGATTTCTATATATAGTATTTTGTCATCTGCAAATAGTGAAAGCTTTACTTCTTCCTTACCAATTTGGATGTCTTTTATTTATTTTTCTTGTCTGATTGCTGTGGCTAGGACTTCCAATAATATGTTGAATAAATGTGGTGAAAGTGGATATCCTTGTCTTGTATCTCACAGATACAATCAGATAACACTGACTTCAGTGTAAATAACCCTGAAAATGACCCAAAGGCTGGCAGAACTACTCTATAACTACCTGTAAAGAACAGCCAGATCAAAGAGCGTAGGAACGGGAGACATATGGTGGGGAGCTAAACAGACCTGGGGGACTGTCTACTGGAGGAAGGGATTTCTGGACAGAGAAGGGAAAGGAATAGACTATCACACCAGGAAGCCCACACAGAGAAGGCAAATCACATAACATTTGGGTCTGAAAACCAGAGGGGCCAAATTTCCTCAGTTCTTACAACCAGCAGACCTAAGACCTGGAATTTTAAGCATCAGCAAGACTTACCTGTGGGAGAGCTAGAAGGGTGCTCTTAAAGAGCCAGCACAACAAACAGTCCTGCAGAGATGGAGCTAGAAGCAGCAGTTTGAAAAATGCCTAGGGCACTGGGGAGGGAGCGTTTACTAATCTCAGAGTGTGTCCTAGAGGGACAGAGATTGTTGGGAAATTTCTCCAGGAACAAAGGAGTGGACAGGTGCCATTTCTCTCCCCTGCCTCCCCCCACCCCCAATAAACACACAGCTGTCTGAAACCAGTGAGGCACCACTACCTACCTCATTTGCTAAAGTCACACATTCTGCCTCCTCCCCACTGGGTCTGCAGATCCATTCTCTCCAGCCAGGCCTGCCCCAGTCCCAGTGCTGTGGGTCCCCTCCCCAAGAGGACCAGTTCACAAAATCTGTGAACACTGCATTTTCTGCCCTGAACACATTTCAGACCCGCCTCCTCCAATGTACTCTTGGCCTGACCCCATCCAAAGTAGTGACACAAGCTTGGCAGTGTACAAGCAGCTAGCACTACTCCAAAGTGACTTCAGCCCTGGGAAGAGGGAAAGATCAGTACACACACCAGTCAAACTGTTGCCCCAGCTGTGGGTGGCAGGCGGGCAGCTGGTGGGACCACAGGCCCTCCCCATCCACGAAAACTTCTTAGGGACAACACAGGGAATGTACTTTGAAGTTTGGTGGTATTGCATGTCTGAAAAATGCTTGGTCTGATTCAGTTCAAGCCCAAGGTGGCGCCAGACTGGTGTACTAACCACACAGGGGCCAAACCCCACCCACAACAGGCAAATACCCATCTGCCATTGCAGAGGACTGGATTGAAGGCAAAAGCAACTCAGCCACGACAGACAGGTACACACATCACACATAGGTACACACATCACACATAGGTATCTCCTATGTGTGATGTGTGCCAAATATTTATCACCAGACTCTGGTGAACAGGGGACTACAGGGCACTGCAGAACACTACAGGACCTTTTATTCATAAGGCCATTACTTTCAAGAGTAGGGGACATAGCTGACTTTCCTAACTCACAGAAACAGACATAGCAAGTTACACAAAAGGAGCGGACAGAGAAATATGTCCCAAATGAAAGAACAGGAAACAATCACAGCAACAGACCAAAGTGAAATGGTGATAAGTAATATGTCTGATAGAGAATTTAAATTAATGCTCATGGAGTGCCTGCCTGGGTGTTTCAGTCATTGGGCATCTGCCTTTGGCTCAGGTTATGATCCTAGGGTCCTGGGATTGAGCCCCGCATCAGGCTCCCTGCTCAGTGGGAGGCCTGCTTCTCCCTCTCCCACTCCCTCTGCTTGTGTTCCTTCTCTCACTGTTTCTTTCTCTGTCACAAAACAAATAAAATCTTTCAAAAAATGATACTAATAAAAATAAAGTAATGTTCCTAAAGATAGACTTGACACAAGAGTGGAGGACATCAGTGAGACTCTTAACAAAGAAATTAAAAGAATGAATTAGAGATGAATAATACAATAGATGAAATTAAAAATACACTAGATGGAATTAATAGCAGACTAGAGGAAGCAGAAGAACAAATCATTGACCTGGAGGACAGACTATTGAAAAGCAATCAAGATAACCAGGTGAAAGAAAAAAAAATTATACAAAATGAAAGTAGACTATAGTGTCACTACAGTGACAATACCCAGTATAACATTTGCATTATAGTGATCTCAGAAGAAAAGAGAGAAAAGGGGGCAGAAAATTCATCTGAATAAATAATCACTGAAAACTTACCAATTTGAGGAAGGAAACAGAAATCCAGATCTAGGAGGCACAAAATCAAAATCAATCCAAGGAGGTCCACACCAAGAAACATAGTAATTAAATGGCAAAAGTAGTGATAAAGAGAGAATTTTAAACACAACAATAGAAAAGTTATATACAAGGGAAATCCATTAAGGCTCTCAGCAGACTTTTTAGCTGAAACATTGCAGGCCAGAAGAGAGTGAGTGGCATGATAGACTCAAAAATGCTGAAAGGAAAAAATCTGCAGCCAATAAGAATACTCTATTTAGCAATGCTACCATCCAGATTAGAAGGAGAGATAGTTTCCCAGACAAATAAGTGTTAAAGGAATCCATGGCCCCTGAACCAGTTCTGTGAGAAATGTTAAAGGAAACTCTTTGAGTAGAAAGGAAAAAACCATAAGTAAGAGCAAGAAAAGTAGGATACACAAAAGCAGTAAAAATAAGTATATATGGGGCTGCCTGGGTGGCTTAGTAGGTTAAAGCCGCTGCCTTTGCCTCAGGTCATGATCTCAGGGTCCTGGGATCAAGTCCCGCACCGGGCTGTCTGCTCAGCAGGGAGACTGCTTCCTCCTCTCTCTCTCTGCCTGCCTCTCTGCCTACTTGTGATCTTTGTCTGTCAAATAAACAAATAAAATCTTTAAAAAAAAGTATATATGAAAAAAAGTATATCTGTAAAACTCAGTCAGGGTCTCATAAAGTAAAAGGATGGGGGAGTTCAAACTTAAGCGACCATCGACTTAATATAAACTGTTATATGCAGAAGATTTTATATACAAACCTAATGGTAAACACAAATCAAAAACCAATAGTAGACATGCAAAAATAAGGAGAGAAGAATACAAGTATATCATGAAAGAAGCCCAACTTATTATGAGAGAAGAAAGCAAAAGAAGAAAGGAACAGAGAAGAACTACAAAAACAACCATTAAAAAGTGATAAAAATACAGTAAGTACGTAACAGTCAATAATTACTTTGTATGTAAATGGACTAAATGCTCCAATCAAAGACATAGGGTGATAAAATAGTTAAAAAATAAGACCCACCTATAGGCTGTCCACAAGAGATTCATTTCAGACCTAAAGACACATGCAGATTGTAAATGAAGAGATGGAGAAACATTTATCATGCAAATGGATGTGAGAAGAAAGCCAGACTAGCAATACTTACATTGTACAAAATGGACTTTAAAACAAAGACTGTAACAAGAGGCCAAGAAGGACCCTTTATAATCATAAAGAGGACAATCCAACAAGAGGATATAACAATTGTAAACATTTATGCACCCAACATGGGAGCACATACATAAAACAATAACAAATATAAAGGAAGTAATCACTAAAGATACAATAATAGTAGGGAACTTTAATACCCCACTTACATCAATGAACAGATCATCCAAACCCAAAATCAACAAGGAAACAATGGCTTTGAATGACATATTGGACCAGATGGATTTAACAGATCTATTCAGAACATTCCATCCTAATACAGCACAATATGCACTCTTTTCAAGTGCACATGGAACATTCCCTAGAATAGATAACATTAGGCCACGGAACAAGAATCAACAAATTAAAAAAGACCGAAGTTCTTAATACTTAATAATACTTAATACTTAATAAAGTGCATCTTTATTTTCTTAAAGATTTTATTTATTTATCTGAAAAAGAAAGACAGAGAGATGGTGCACAAGCAGTGGCAGGGCCAGAGGGAAAAGGAGAAGTAGGCTCTCTGCTGAGCAGGGAGCCTGACATGGGGCTTGTTTCCAGAATCCTGGGATAAGGCAGATGCCCAACTGACTGAGCCACCCAGGCATACCCCATGTATCTTTTCTGACCACAATGCTGTGAAACTAGAAATCAGCTACAAGAAAAAATCTAGAAAGAACACAAATACATGGAGGTTAAATAACATGCTACTGGGGCACCTAGCTGACTCAGTCGGTTAAGCATCTGCCTTCTGCTCAGGTCATGATCCCAGGGTCCTGGGATTGAGCCCCACCTTGGGCTCGCTGCTCAGCAGAGAACCTGTTTCTTCCTTTCCGCCTTGCTTGTGTGCTTGCTCACTCTCTCTCTCTCAAATAAATAAATAAAATCTTAAAAAAAAAATAACATGCTACTATGTATGACCCAATGAAAGGGTCAACCAACAAATCAAAGAAATCAGAAAATACAGGGGAACAAATGAAAATGAAAACACAATGGTCCAAAATCTTTGGGATGCAGCAAAAGCTATTTTAAGAGGGAAATTTATAGCAATATAGCAATACAGCAAAAAAATATAGCAAATTTATAGCAATACAGCAAAATTTATACCTCAAGAAGCAAGAAAAATCTAAAATAAACAACCTAAACTCATACGTAAAGAAGTTTGAAAAAGAAGAACAAAAAAACCCCAAACCAGTAGAGGGAAGGAAATAATAAAGACTAGAGCAGAAATAAATGAAATAGAAATAAGAGATAGTAGAACAGATCAATGAAACCAGGTGCCAGCTTTTGACAAGATTAACAAAATTGATAAACCTTTAACCAGACTCATCAAAAAAAAATTTTTAAAGTGAGAGGACTCAAATAAACAAAATCAGAAATGAAAAAGGAGAAATACCAACCAATACCACAGAAATATAAAGGATTGTAAAAGAACATTATGAAAAATTATATGCCAAAAAATTAGAACAACCTAGGAGAAAAGGGTAAATTCCTAGAAATATATAACCTCCCAAAACTGAATCAGGAAGAAATAGAAAATTTGGACAGACTGAATACCAGCAATGATATTGAATCTGTAAAAATAAAAATAAAAACAAAAACAAAAACAAAAAAATTCCCAACAAATGAAAGTCCATGACCAAATGGCTTCACAGGTGAATCCTACCAAACATTTAAAGAAACTATTTTAAAAAATAGAAGAGGGGGGCGCCTGGGTGGCTCAGTGGGTTAGGCCTCTGCTTTCAGCTCAGGTCATGGTCCCAGGGTCCTGGGATTGAGCCCCGCATTGGGCTCCTTGCTCAGCTGAGAGCCTGCTTGCCTTCCTCTCTCTCTGCCTGCTGTTCTGCCTAATTGTGATCTCTCTCTCTCTCTGTGTCAAGTGAGTAAATAAAATCTTAAAAAAAAAAAAATAGAAGAGGAAGGAAAACTTCCAAATTGATTCCCTGAGGTCAGCATTACCCTGATACCAAAACCAGGAAGGACATTACAAATACAGAGAATTACAGGCCAAAGTCCCTGAACATAGATGTAAAGATCCTCAACAAATATTAGCAAATGGAATCCAACAATACCTTAAAAAAATCATTCACCATGATCAAGTGTGATTTATTTTGGTGATGCAGAGTGGTTCAATATTTGCAAATTAATCAATGTGATACATCACATCAATAAGAAGAAGGATAAAAACCATATGATCATTTCAACAGATGCAGACAAAGCATCTGACAAAGTACAACATCTATTCGCGATAAAAACCCTTCACAAAGCAGGTTTAGAGAGAATATACATCAATATAATAAAGACCATATATGAAAAACCCATAGCTAACATCATACTTAATAGTGAAAAACTGAGAGCTTTTCCCCTAAGGTCAGGAATAAGACAAGCATGTTTGCGCTCACCACTTTTATTCAACATACCACTGGAAGTCATAATCACTGCAATCAGATTAGAAAAGAGAATAAAAAGCATCCAAAGAGGTAAGGAAGAAGTAAAGCTTTCACTATTTGCAGATGACATGATACTATATATAGAAAACCCAAAAGACTCTGCCAAAAAAAAAAAAAAAAATCTACTAGAACTGATAAATCCATTCAGTAAGATTGCAGGATACAAAATCAATGTACAGAAATCTGTTGCATTTCTATACACTAATAATGAAACATCAGAAAGAGAAATTAAGAAAACAACTTAATTTATAATTGTACCAAAAAATAATAAAAAAAATAGAAATAAATTTAACCAAGGAGGTGAAAGATCTGTACTCTGAAAACTATAAAACACTGATGAAAGAAATTGAAATAACACAAACAAATGGAAAGGTAGTCCATACTCATGGATTGGAAAAACCAATATTGTTAAAATGTTCATACTACCCAAAGCAATCTATAGATTTTATGCAAGTATTTTTCACAGAACTAAAACAAAAGATCCTAAAATTTGTATGGAACCACGAAAGACCATGAATACCCAAAGCAAATTTAAAAAAGAAAAAGATTGAAGTATTATAATACCAGATTTCAAGTTATACTGCAAAGCTTTAGTTATCAAAACAGTATGGTTCAGGCACAAAAACAGACACACAGATCAATAGAACAGAATAGAAAGCCCAAAAATAACTCCATGATCATATAGTCAGTTAATCTTCTACAAAAGAAGCAAGAATACGAATGGGGAAAAGATAGCCTCTTCAACAAATGGTATTGGGAAAACTGGACAGCTACATGCAAAAGAATGAAACTGGACTACTTTCTTACACCACATACAAAAATATACTCAAAATGGATTAAGGACCTAATGTGAGACCTGAAACCATAAAAATTCTAGAAGAGAACACAAGCAGTAATGTCTCTTACATTACCCATCACAATATTTTTCTAGATATATCTCCTGAGGCAAGGGAAGCAAAAGCAGAATTAAAATATTGGAGTGACATCAACAAAACAAAACAAAAAAACAAGCTTCCACACAGCAAAGGAGACAATCAACAAAAGGAAAAGGCAACCTGTGGAATGGGAGAAGATACATGTAAATGACATATTCCATAAAGGATTAGTATCCAAATTTTATAAAGAACCTATACAACTTGACATACACAAAACAAATAATTCAATTAAAAATGGGCAGAAGAGGGACGCCTGGGTGGCTCAGTTGGTTAAGCCGCTGCCTTCGGCTCAGGTCATGATCCCAGCATCCTGGGATCGAGTCCCACATCGGGCTCCTTGTTCTGTGGGGAGCCAGCTTCTCTCTCTGCCTCTGCCTGCCACTCTGTCTGCCTGTGCTCACTCTCTCTCTCTCTCTCTCTCTCTCTCTGACAAATAAATAAATAAAATCTTAAAAAGAAAAAAAAGGAGAAGACATGAACAGACATTTCTCCAAAGAAAACATGCATATGACCAAAAGAAATATGAAAAGATGCTAAAATCACTCATCATCAGGGAAATGTAAATTAAAACAATAATAAGATATCACCTCACACCTGTCAGAATAACTAAAATAAAAAGATAAGACACAACAAAGTGTTGGTGAGGATGTAGAGCAAAAGGAACCCTCAAGGACATTTGGTGGGAATGCAGACTGGTGCAGTCACTTGGGAAAGAGTATAAAGGTTCCTCAAAAGAATTAAAAATAGAACTATCCTATGATCCAGTATATATACTGGGTATATATCCCCAAAATACAAAAACACTAGTTGGAAAGGTTATATGCAACCTATATTTATTGCAGCATTATTTATACTAGCCAAATTATGGAAGCAGCACAAGTGTCCACTGATAGATGAATGGATAAAGAAAATGTGAGATACACACACACACACACACACACACAAACACATGCACGCATGCACAGTGAAATATTATTCAGCTATAAAAAAGAATGAAATTTTGCTATTGGCTATTTGCTATTTGTAACAACATGGAAGGATCTAGGGCATATAACACTAAGGAAAATAAGTCAGCCAAAGACAAATACCACACGATTTCACTCACATGTACAATGGTATGTCTATAAACCAAGGGACACCAGGGGCTGCCAGGAATCACCAGAGGCTAGGAGAGAAGCTCCTTCACAGCTTCCAGTAGGAAGCAACCCTGCTGATACCTTGATTTTGGACTTCCATCCTTTACAGCTGTTAGAGAATAGATTTCTGCTGTTTGAAGCCACTCAGTTGTGATACTTTGTTACGGCAGCCTTAGGAAACCAATACACCGATTTCAAGGGCTGCTTCTCACTGACCTCCAAGGAGTACTGGATCCGAGAAGGCATCTCAAAAATAAGCGTCTCCATTAGCTTTAGAAGGGATTGCAGGGTCTCCCTGTACAAATCCTGAGGGGAGAAGAGAGAACTCAAAGAACTGCTGAGATGTCAGCCCCATCCCTCCTTCTAAACTTAGCTCAGTACTCTAGCTCTCCCAGGAAGCTTTCCTTGAGAAATTCTGCTCCACAGTTTCCCCTAACATTTAAAGTGCCATTTGTCTCCTATTAACTTGACCCAATTCTTCTGTTGTTTTCAGCAGAGCACAAATGTCTGCCTGTGCAGTTTGCCTAGTGGACTGGGAGTTCCCAGCTTACCCCAAACATGGGCAAATCCTGTTAAAATACCTTCCCTCTCTAACTATACCTACACTGAGGAAGGCCTCATGGGAATACAACCAGAGGAAACCCACCTCAGCCTTCTCTTTATGATACAGAGAATGGCACATAATATAAATAATATAATATAAATAAATATGAACTTCATAATATAAATAAATATGAACTGACAAAGAAGGATCACCAGACAGCTGAAGAAGAGGCCCAAACAGACCAACTGACCCTCAAAAAAGCTAAACTAATTCAGTAAATAGAAACTTTTATTTTTAAAGATTCTTACTAATACCCTCAAAAAAAATCAAGAGTTTGTGGCATCAATAAAACAAGAACAACCAATCAAGATAAATGAGTAATCAGAGAACATGAAAGAATTCCTAAGAATTAAACATACAAATGCAAATTAGTAAAGTGAATTGCTCTTCCTTCCCTCAAGGAAACACTAGAGGCTCTGTGGGAAATGGATTCAGCTCTCTTGCACCTGGGACTCTCTAAACTTATTTATCCATGCGCCTTTAGTAAAATCATGTCTGAACCTTTCAAACTGGTTTCAATTGTATAACAGTTAAAAATTAGATTTGAGTGTCCACTTCTGGGTCAGAATTTTAAAGTATGACAGCAGTAATCAATGAGTGCTCTCAAGAAGGAAGTACATATCATGAGGAACATTCAGACTATATGACCTGGTAACCTCTTCAGATGATTGCATTTTTATCAAAGAAGGTAGAAGAGCCTTATGTGTAACTGCCAAACCTATACTTCTCATCTTCTCTAAAAAAAAAAAACTGAATACAAAGAGACAAACGTCAAGGAGTTCATTACCACAGTGTCTTCAGCCTCCTGGGAACTGGATGCCTCCTTCAGCAAAATTTCTGTGGGTGGCAGGCAGAGCACACTCTTACAACATGTTCGGAGAAGATCTGTTCTTTCTTCCACCTCTATGAGGGGACTGAGATTCCTACGATCCAGGAGGAAGTAGCAAAAATGTAATGAAACAGTAATGCCTAGGAATAACAGCTGAGGAAGGTTCAGAGAGGGACAGGTGGCAGTAAGAAGTTACCAGAAGAAAAAGAAACAAAAGAAGAAAAAGGAAACAGTAAAGAAGTTTATCAACGCCAGGAACAGCCCTGAAAGCAAAAGAAAGCCTGAACCAGAAGCAACAGCAAATGCTTGTGAAGATGACAGAGGTGGTCTCTGCCAGGAGCTCCAAAATCCCATCTAAAAAAATCTTGGTGAAAGGAGGTGACAGATATTGTACGGTGGATGTATACTACTGCCTGGGGCCCCCTGTGACTAGAAGCAGAAGCAGAAAATGAGGTGAGGACAGACTAGGGAATAAAGGACTGAAACCCACTCAAAGCACGAAGACAGAGTGGCTGGAATACACATTACCTGAAGTCAGTGATGATATTCATCGCCCTCAGCCTAACAGAGCTGGAGATGGAATTCAATGGCTCCTCCCTGATTAACTCCTGTAATACACCCACCCAACCCCCCACCCCAGAGACCAAGAGGATATGAACATATTTTTCTTGCCTTCTTCCCCCTCCTCTCACCCCACACTGTATTCACAAGAACCTAGAACCTAGAATTTTCAGGGACTTCCAAAAACTCTGAAGGACAGCCCTTCTCTCCTACTCCCAAGCATACCTTCCCCACAGTACTCACACCCACCCTGAGGATAGGAAAGGGAACAATAAAGTAGGAAACGGACACTGGAAAATCTGGACTTTTCTACTCCAGGCCAAGCCCAGGAGCACTGCCCATCGTTTCCCTGAGGACCCACCCTCCCTCCTCCATGCATTTCCACCATCATCCTCCTGAGTTGTACTTACCACCATGAAGGTTACAATTTCTAGTTTCTGAACAAACTTGAACTGAAAGGCCATGGGCTGGCTGCTAATGATGTTTGTTAGCTTGCTCAAGGCGCCCAGGTACTCCAGCTTCAGGTTCTTATCCTGAATCAATCGGTATGCTCAGGGGTTTCCAAGGTAGGAATGATCCTGGGTTAAGGGAAAACTACCTACACAAAATCTGGGAGACAAGAAGCTAAGGCTTCCATAGCTTTCACTAGGCTGAGATCTTGCCTCTTCCCTCTGAGGACCGCTTAGGAAAGCAAAGCCTGTGGCCTCTTTATGGAGGAAGAGGCCAGCCCTCTTACCAACCTCTTTCTGGAGTTCCCATCTCATACTTACTCTTAAGTTAGGACCGACCTAGCTAGCTTTTTTATCACTCAAGTTATTGTCTTTTTACCAAGTAAATTCTCCTGAAAAATGTCTAGTTGGATGGTAAATGAACAGGAGTTGGGAAAGGCTTCTTCTCCTACCCTAGGGGCACATTTTCTGGACAAATGAAAGAGGTAGGAAAATTCTTTAGGGACTCCTTACCTCCTCTAAAGGAACTGCAATAGCCCCACCCCCCTTGTTCCATCCAAGGCCAGGCATTTTCTTGGAGGGGAAGGGTAAAGAAGGCAGGGAGGGGACACTGGAGAAGTAGAATAAGCAGGAAGTACCTTTTCGACAACGCAGTTGCGGTAGTGTTGGAGCGCCAAAGCCAGGATGTTGTCCAAATGCGTGACGATGCCTCCCTTGCTCTCGAAAATAATCTTGCTGTAGCTTAAGTAGATGATGTTACAAACCAACCCCCATTCTCTTTGCTGATGTTCCTGTAGGAGGAAGGGGGAAACTTGCCTTCTCTTCTTCTTAACCTCCTTGCCTGATGGGGAAACGGAGGTTCAGAGAGGAATGGATTGGCTAGATGGCCCAGAAGGGAAGATGGGGTTGTGGAATGGTGAACAGCTGGGAGGAAGGTGGTGCCGCTGGTGATACCAGGGCCTGAAGCATGGCCATAAGGGAGCACAGGAAAGGGAGAAGAAGATGAAACTTCCCCACAGTTGATCAGAGGGAAATACAAGCATTTATAGGTGAGTCACAAGGCCTCAGAGAAGTGGGAAGTCTGGAGTGATGGGGATGCTTCAGAAGGCTCTGTGTGGGAGGCTGGCAGAATTCCCAGGAATGCCATCACCTTCATTAGTTTGAGGATGAATGATGAGCCCTTGTCCGTGAGGATAGCACTGTACTCTTGAAGTTGGTCCAGGACTATCTTTAGATACTTCATGGACACGATACTCAGTGCCGTAGCAATGCCCTGTAATGGGGATAGCCTCAACCTCGTGCCACAGCTAAGAGTTAGCCAGGCACCCTTTATGCTCTCCCAAACCCAGGGATTTAGAGAGAGGAAGGGAGAGAGAGGGGAAAGAAAAGAAATGGAAGGAAAATTGGTTCCCCTGACTTGAACTACTTAAAATCCAGATGGAGAACCAAACATCCTTGCAAGAAATAATTCAAGAAGCAAATTACAAGAAACAGACTCTTAAATACAGAGAACAAACTGATGACTACCAGAGCGGAGGTCGGTGAGGCAATGGGGGAAATAGGAGATGGGGATTAAAGAGCAGACTTATAATTTTAAAAAAAAACCTCCAGAAAATAGATGATTAGATAGATAGATAGACAGACAGATAAAGAGGCACAGGGTATGTCAAAATTAAAGAGTCTGATTTTTTTATTTTTCATACTAATTGACAACATCCAGAAAAGCCTTTCCTGAGTATCATGGATCAGAGGAGAACCATGCCCTACAAAACGTTTGTGAACAGTGGGTCCTCATGTATATGAATTTATCTGTGAATTCAGTAGAGATTTGTTTGGTACTTAATGCATGGGGGTCGGGAAGAAGCAAATTATCACAGATTGTGAAAAATTAGAGTCACAGATTTGCAAAACCTTAGGAGTATCAAATCAAACACTGCAGAATAGAGAAGATTTATATGCACTAGTAATTCAGTGAAGGGTTTTGAGGAGGGGAGAGAAGGGAAGAACAAAACCAAGGCATGTTATCGACAGGATTGGATGGATAATCAGAGGAAATGGAAAAGAGAGAAGACATACAGATAATGCCAATATTTCTAACTCAGGAGAACAGGAAACAGCAGTAACTGACCAAAAGAGGCAGGTGGAAAGGGCACCTGTCCAGGGCTGGGGAGAAAGGAAGGAGGGAGTTCCTGCATGTGTCTTGTGAGACATAGTGGAAGGACAACTAAGTGAAAAATACTGTAGGTGGATACTGAGCATCTCCACCTGGCTCCCTACCAGGGGCACCCTGACGTCTCCCCATCAAAATCTTCCTCCCCATTATGTCTTCCTTTCCTGATCTCAGTGAAGGATACCACCTCCCAGCTGAGCATGCCAGAAACCGGGGAACTATCCTGAACATCCTCTACCCTCTTAATCGTTACCTGCTGTATCCAATCTGTCCTCAGGTGTTGGCAGAGAGGTCATTTGTACTTCCCTGGTATAGTCCCACTATATCACTGACTATTCTGTAGACATGCTCCCAAAAGTTCTTGTCTTGGAATATTATGTCAAGTAGGAATACCCACTTCCCTCTTCCTAATCTAGACCCAACTAGCCCAAGTCCTCACCCTCCCATACATCAGCCACTATATGTCTCTGTTACCACTCATATTGCCTTTAGTAAGGCTATTCTGTGTAGCCAGCTATCTTCTTCCTATATAAGTCTGTCTCCTCAGTGATACTGTTCCAACCTTGGGCTTGGAATATAACTGATGATAGTCGTGATGGTGATGGGTGCTGTGAGAATCTGGCAGGGAAGGGGCATTGGAGAGGGGATGCTTGAGAGGACGGCCACCAATTCTACCAGTAAGCAACACTTAGAGAGTGCTTGTGTCCCAGGCATTGTTCTCGGAGCTTGTACATTTTTAATACTGAAAACCACCCTATGACACACAGATTCCATAGTATTCCCATACGAAATAGATAATCTAAACCTAATCATGAATAGGAGACAAACAAAAAATGAGCTACATTCTACAAAACAAATGGTCTATACATTTTTAAATGTCAAGATCATGAAAAATAAAAGTTGAGGAGTGGTTCCAGATTAAAAATATTAAAGCTAAATGATAAATTGATTCTAAATTGGATCCCAACCAGAGGGGGGGAAATGTCTTTCTTTTGCTCTAAAAAAACATGGGCAGGACAATTGGCCATTTTCAGATCAGGTCTATAAATTAGATAATAGTACTGTAGCAATGTTAACTTCTTAATTTTGATCACTGTGCTTTGATTATGTAAGAGAATATCATTATATTTAGGTAGTACACCCTGAAAATGGATAAATGTGCATGACTGCAACTTCCTGAAATGATTCAGAAAATAAAATAATAATAATAAATAACTTGCCCAAGGGCACACAGTGAGAAAGTGGCAGACCTAGGATTCCAACAGGTTGTCTAGCTTGTCAGATCTCAGCTTTTAACTACTTCGTCATCCTGCCTCTTAAAGGAAAAAATGTTTCTTTCCCCTTTGCCAGTTCCTCCACCTCACCTCCCTCTCCCGCATATCTTCATGGACACTTTGTAGAATAGAGGAAAGCATCGTCTTCACCAGTTTCATATTCCTTGAGGTCCGCAAGGTAAATCCAAAGAATTTATACAGAAAAGCCTAGGAGGGGTGAAAGGGCAGGGTCATGCATAGCTTGGAATGAAATTAGGGTAGCTTGGGGAATAGCCATTACCCAAACTGGTTTTGAAACGGTCAGCCAGCATCTTCCCCACTGCCCTATCCTCCACACTGGCCCTCCTGTTCTCTGGGGGTCATCTGGGTAAGACAGTAACCCTAGAGAGCAGGGGCTAAAGCTAGAGATAAGAGAAAGCTGTATTTCTAATTTCTCAGCATCTTAGGGTACAGATCATCTCTTTAGGAACTTTCCCTGATCCATATAATTCCTATTTCCAGCTAGAAAATAAAACGTTCCTTACATCAATGTTTTACCATTTTCAGAGTACAGATCTTTCACCTTCTTGGTGAAGTTTATTTATATGTATTTTACAATTTTTGGTGCAATTGTAAATGAGATTATTTTCTTAATTTCTCTTTCCGATGCTTCATTAAGTGTAAAGAAATGCAACAGATTTATGTATATTATTGTTGTATCCTTCACTGAATTCATTTATCAGTTTCATGGAATTTTTAGGATATTCTGTATATAACATCATGTCATCTGCAAATAGTGGAAGTTCTATTTCTTCCTTGCCAACTTGAATGACTTTTCTTTCTTCTTCTTGTCTGATTGCTATGGCTAGGATTGCCACTACTATATTGAATAAAAGTGGTGAAAGTGGACCTCCTTATCTTGTTTTTTGATCTTACGGGGAAAGCTCTCAGTTTTTCACCATTGAGTATGATGTTAGCTCTGGGTTTTTCATGTATGGCTTTTCTTATGTTGAAGTATGTTCTCTCTAAACTTACCCAGCTGAGAGTTTTTATTATGAATGGATGTTGTACTTTGTCAAATGCTTTGTCTGCATCTATTGAGATGATCCTATGGTTTTGATCCTTTCTCTTATTAATGTGATCTATCATGTTGATGAATTTGTGAATACTGAACCACCCTCACATCCCTGGAATAAATCCCACTTGTTTATGGCAAATGATTTTGGATTCTGTTTGTTAATATTTTGCGGAGCATCTTTGCATCTATGTTCATCAGAGATCTTGGTCTGTGGTTTTCTTTTTTTATAATGCCTTTATCTGACTTTGATCAGGGTAATGACACTAAAAAATGGAAAGATATTCCATGCTCATGGATTGGAACAATCAATATTGTTAAAATGTCCATATTACCCAAAGTAATCTACAAACTAAGGCAACTCCCATCAAAATACCAACAACATTTTTCACAGAACTAGAATAATCCTAAAATTTGTCTGGAATACAAAAGACAGACAAACAAAAAACCAAAAAAGTAAATAAACAAAAAACCCAAATAGCCAAAGCAGTCTTGAATAAGAAGAACAAGGCTAGAGGTATCACGGTCCCAGATTTCAAACTTTATGACAAAGCTGTAGTAATCAAAACAGTATGGTACTGGCCAAAAACAGACACATAAATCAATGTAACAGAATAGAAAGTCCATAAGCAAACCCATGCTTTTTATGGTGGGTCAATTAATCTATGACAAAGGAGGCAAGAATAGACAATGGGATAAAGACAGTCTTTTCAACAAATTGTGTTGTGAAATCTGGATAGCCACATGCAAAAAAAATGAAACTAAACCACTTTCTTAAACCATACACGAAACTAAACTCAAAGCGGATTGAAGACATAAATGTCTCCATTTAGAACCATAAATTCTTTTTTTTTTTTCAAGATTTTTATTTATTTGACAGACAGATCACAAGTAGTCAGAGAGGCAGGGAGAGAGAGAGAGGAGGAAGCAGGCTCCCCGCTGAGGAGAGAGCCCCATGTGGGGCTCGATCCCAAGACCCTGAAACCATGACCCGAGCTGAAGGCAGAGGCCTTAACCCACTGAGCCACCCAGGGGCCCCTGGAACCATAGATTCTTAAAAGAAAACATAGGCAGTAATTTCTTTGACATCAGCCATAGAAACATTTTTTTTAAGCTATATCTCCTCAGGCAAGGGAAACAAAAGCAAAATTAAACTGTTGGGACTACACCAAAATAAAAAGCTTCTGCACAGTGAAGGAAACCTCCAACAAAACAAAAATATAACCTATTGAATGGGAGAAGATATTTGCAAATGTTATATTTGATACGGAGCTAATATCCAAAATATATAAAAAATAACTTGTACAACTTGACACCAAAAAAGCAAATAATCCAATTAAAAAATGGTCAAAGGACCTGAATAGACATCTTTCCAAAGGGGACATATAGATGGCTAGTAGACACACAAAAAGATCCCCAACATCATTAATTATCAGGAAAATGCAAATCAAAACCACAATGACATATCATTTTACACCTGTCAAAATGGCTAAAAATCAAAAACGCAAGAAATAACAAGAGTTTGTGGAGATGGAGAGAAAAAGGAAACCTGTGTCCTGTTGGTGGGAATGCAAGCTGGTGCAGCCATTGTGGAAAATAGTACAGATGTTCCTCAAAAAACTAAAGATAGACTAACCACATAGTCCAGCAATTTCACTACTGGGTAGTCACCCAAAGAAAATGAACACACTAATTCAAAAAGATATATGCCCCCGATGTTTATTGCAGAATTATTTATTTACAATAGCCAAGAAATGGAACCAACCAAGTCCATTGACAGAGGAATGGATAAAGATGTTTATCATCTTTATAAAGAATATTATCAGCCATGAAAAGAATGAAGTCTTGCTGTTTGCAAACACATGGGTCAATCTAGAGGGTATAATGCTAAGTGAAATAGAAAAAGACAAATATGACACGATTTCACTCAGATGTGGAATTTCAGATATGAAACAAACAAACAGAAAAAAAGAGGCCAACAAAAAAAAAGTCTTAAACACAGAGAATAAATTGGGAAGGTGGGTACGGGGACTTAAGAGTACACTTACTTTTTTTTTTTTTATAATTTTTTTTAAAGATTTTTATTTATTTATTTGACAGAGAGAGATCACAAGTAGGCAGAGAGGCAGACAGAGAGAGAGGAAGGGAAACAGGCTCCCTGCTGAGCAGAGAGCCCGATGCGGGGCTCGATCCCAGGACCCCGGGATCACGACCAGAGCCAAAGGCAGAGGCTTAACCCACTGAGCCACCCAGGTGCCCCAAGAGTACACTTACTTTGATGAGTACCAAGAAATGTATAAAATTGTTGAGTTAACATATTGTACATCTAAAACTAATATAACATTGTTGGTTATACTTGAACGAAAAAATAAGTTAAAAAAACAAATAAATAAATAAATAAATAAATTTTAATAGCAAAGAGTCACTTGAAAAAATTAAAAATAAAAAGTTCCGGGCGCCTGGGTGGCTCAGTGGGTTAAGCCTCTGCCTTCAGCTCAGGTCATGATCTCAGGGTCCTGGGATCGAATCCCGCATGGGGCTCTCTGCTCAGCAGGGAGCCTGCTTCCCTCTCTCTCTCTCTGCCTGCCTCTCTGCCTACTTGTGATCTCTCTCTGTCAAATAAACAAATAAAATCTTTAAAAAATAAATAAATAAATAAATAAAATCTTTTAAAAAAGTTCCTTAAATTTGCATAATTTAAAAATCAAAATAGCATAATCAAAAAAAGTATTTTTATGTAGTCTTTGTGTCTCCCTCTTCTGAATTTTAGCAGCCTTGATTCTTGCTTACTGTGCATTGCCCTGTCTACCTTGTAATATCCATATTTATGTACTCAAACACTTTCCTGCCTCAAGGTTTCCATATTTCCCATTTCCCCTGTCTGGAATCTTCCCTGGGTTGTTCAAAATGCTGTCTCACTCTCATCTTTTTGATCCTGGCTCAGTGAACCTTCCTTGACCTCCTAAATTCCTCTCTAAGCTCACCATCCTGATACTTTCATTCAAGGCTTCTTCACAATCACGAGTCATCTTGTTAGTGCATTTGTTTGGTTAATTCTTAACTCGCCCCAACCTCTCATCTCCAGTGATAAATAAAGCTCAGGAGCAGTGTACGTCCTGTTCTTTGCTCTACTCCAGTACTTACAGAGTGCCTGACACAGTAGACAGACAGGGTATACCACATGTTCAAGGAACATGTCACCTCTCCCCCTAGAATCTCCTCTCGACGGGCACTTTTTCTTCCTCTAGCAGATGCTCTTCAAGCCTTATCCAGAGCCGAAGTTTCCTTCCCTTCCCTGGCTGTGGGCACCATTGTGAGCAGTTCCCACCTGCAGTCTTTTTGGGTCCCTTTGCCTGGAGACACCTGAGAGTTACATCCTTCTCTCTCCCATCCCCGCCCCTTAACAACCATAGAAGCCTGGCACCGGTGACAGAGAGGTGGAGGGGTGGGGAGGTACAAAAGTCACCCCCCTCACTTGTCTCTAAGCAGGATAGACTCTACAGTGTAGTTTCCATCCAGATCTCCCCACGTCCTTTCTTAGCCTCTCCTCTTCTATCCTGCGTCCTTTACCTGACCACAGCTTCTCCTGAGAGCACTTTCTTGCCAAATCACTTGACAAGGACCCTCACCTTAGGCTCTGCTTCTATGAAACCTGACCTGAGGCACCTGGCTCTCTGCTTAGCTGGCAAATGACTGCTTAGCTGGCACACTACTCATCTTCCCAGACTTAATCATTTGTCTGTAGAGTGACAAATCTTCCCAGTTTGCCCAGTACTGAGGCATTTCCTAGTATGCTGGACTTCTTCTTTTTTTTAAGATTTTTTTTTTATTTATTTGACAGACAGAAATCACAAGTAGGCAGAGAGGCCGGGGAGGGGGGGCGGGGGAAGCAGGCTCCCTGCTGAGCAGAGAGCCCCATGCGGGGCTCGATCCCAGGACCCTGAGATCATGATCTGAGCCGAAGGCAGACGCTTTAACCCACTGAGCCACCCAGGCGCCCCAGTATGCTGGACTTTTAAAGCTAAAACCAGGACAGTCCTAAGTGAACTGAGATGGTAGACCACCTTTGAGAAAGTTTTTCTGGCCAGCCCCATCGGGCCAAGAAAATAGCTCTCCCCTCTGCTCCCAAGCATATAGCGCACATTCCAGTCTCGACAATTACTGCACTTACAATAATCCACTCTCTCCTCTGCTCACTCAAGCGGTGATTTCCTGAAGGCAGAGTCTGTGCCTTTTGTGTGAGTACCCTGTGCCTAGTCCATGCCTGCTGTGCCATAAGCATTTGTACATATTTTTAATAACTTAATTAATAAGATCAGGATCCCTTCTCGCTTCATTCTTCCATCCACAAAGCTTTGCACATAGCAGGTGCTTCATAAACATTTGTTAATAATTAGAGAGATAATATTCAGTCTTGGAAATAAGGCCTCTTCCCTGGAGATCCCCCAAAGCCCAAATAAAATGTTGCTTGGCGACAGGAAAACAAGATTAAAAAATGAAGAAACCTGGATTCAGGTGCCAATTTTACCAATAAATTGCTTAAGGCTCTAAATCCCTCTAGATTAGGTTTCTCCATCTGGGAGTCGGGATAATGAGTCGTCTGGTTACTTGGTCTTTTGAATTTTACAAAGCAACTGCACAGGTGTCTTTGTCTATCCTCACCCACTCTCCTGTGATCGGAAGTCATTTCTGCTACTGCCCAAGTGAGGCTACTGAAATCTCACAAAGGCTAAGACACTTACCAGGAGTGCAGGAAAAGCCAGGACGGGAACGAGACCTTCACCAGAACAGACCTTGAGGTCTGTGAGCAAAGGAGCCTCTTCCCTAGTCAGCTCTGCAACCCCAACATCACATATACTCCCTGATCCACAGTATGACCTCAGATATTACTTGAACTAACTTGCTTCAATCTGACCCTTAGGTCAATGATCTTTCCACTGCACCCAAGTACCAGCTCTATTCTTTGACCTCTGAATGACTGGGAGGTTCGGTTAAGACAACAGATGGCAAAGTTCTTGATAAAACCTTAAACACGGGATGCCTGGGTGGCTCAGTTGGTTGGGCGGCTGCCTTCGGCTCAGGTCATGATCCCGGCGTCCTGGGATCGAGTAGTCCCACATCAGGCTCCTTGCTCAGCGGGGAGCCTGCTTCTCCCTCTGCCTCTGCCTGCCATTCTGTCTGCCTGTGCTCACTCTCTCTCTCTCTGACAAATAAAATCTTTAAAAAAAACAAAACAAAACAAAACACCTTAAACACTAAGCAAATGTTAAGACATTGATATTTTTGCTGTTTCTGTGTGACCGCTAGCTCCTGGTACGCTCCATCCTTCCATTCCCCGGGGCCCAGACACATGGGCTGGGTTTTCCCACAAGGCCTGTCCTTCGTGTACATTTCTGTACTCCTTCCCCACCAAACTCCTCCACACCAGCCTCTACCCCCACTTCCCTCCTTGCAACTACCACCAGCTGCCTGATATGCCCACCTGTGCGCGTGCGCACACACACACATACACACACACACCTTCTCCTCACCATCGCTGAAATAATTTATCCTCTCCAAGACAACCTTGATGAGTTGCTCCAGCCAGCTGTCATCATTGATGGCCACTAACGACTGGCTTGAAAACTGAGTAAGAGGAAGGGAGAAGAGGACCACACAGAGCAGTGGCTGGGCTTTTCTGCCTCATGGAAGGGGTCAGAAAGAAGCAAGAGACAAGGGGGCATGGTCTGTGAATATGAAAAAAGAGCTCAAGAAATGGGGAAGAGCTGAGATACATAGGGGGGGTTAGTCAGGGCTGGAGAATAACAATATAGCGACAATGATGGTAATGCCAACTCTATGTGTGAAACCCTTTATAGT
Source organism: Enhydra lutris kenyoni (assembly GCF_002288905.1). Classification (NCBI taxonomy): domain Eukaryota; kingdom Metazoa; phylum Chordata; class Mammalia; order Carnivora; family Mustelidae; genus Enhydra; species Enhydra lutris. The sequence continues at coordinate 3,894,307 of NW_019154153.1, forward strand.
TTGCAAGGCTCTCCTTTTCCTGTATTATCCTATTTAATTCTGGGAGATGGAAGTTATTTCCATTTTGCAGATGAAGGAGCTGAGGCCGGCAAAGGCTAAATTACTTGCCCAAGGACACAAAGCTAGGGCCCCATTCCCATACTCTCTCTTGACCATACAATTTTGAGGGTGTGGAAGGTAAGATAAGGTCTAGGATATAGTCAGAGATTCCAATGTAGAGACCGGGAGTCCTCTCAGAACCTCAGAAAGAGGTTCTCTTGAGTAGGGAGGTCCCTTGATCATGTCTCTAGCTCAGGGGGTCTGGGGCCTCTTCTCCTTAAGGATCCTAAAGAGGGGAAGGAAGGCAAGTGTGGAGAATGGTATGTCTCTTAGAGTGCGTACCTGGAGCAGCCTGTCCTCCCACTCCTCCTGATCCAGATCCTTCTTAGTGTGATCTAGGAAAGAAGAGAGTTATAGGGACCTGCCGACCAGAAGGCCCCAGCCAGGGAAAAAGAACCAACATTTGAACACCATTCCAAGGGTTTTTTTTGCCCATCATCTCATTTAATTTTGATCGCGATCCTACAAGATAATTGTTCCCCCTTCTTTACAGAGGCTCCAGGAAATGTATGACTTTTCAAAGGTCAAACATACCCAGCTGGCAAATGTTAGAGCAAGGATACGAACTTGGGTCTCTGGTTCCAAAACCCATACTCTTTCCCAGTCCTCTGAGCACAAGAAAGAGTGTTCTGGGAAATCTGGAGGCACAGAACTCTGGGCTGCATATCTGCTCAGTGCAGAACATGGTCCAAACAAGCAGACCTACCCAAATGGCATCTCAGAAAGACAGAGAGACTGGTCCTGGTTCTCCTCACCCCAGGGAAGATCCATCCTGCACCTCGGGACTTCATCTCTTCTGGATTCTGCCCCAATGCCCCAGCTCCATTCCTCCCACCTCTCAGCCAACCCCTCACCATCCAGAATCTGCAACATCTGGGGGATCTCCTTCATCCACAGCTGGCCCACATTTGAGTTGATAACAGGGTGCAAGGAGGTGATAGGATGCAGGGCATGTAGTAGCCTTAGAGAGCTTATCCCAAGCTCCCTTTCATTATAGGACTTCAGGGAAAACACCTGAGAAACGAGAGAAGCAAGTAGGAGGCAGAGAAAGGATTGAAGGGAAGAGAAGGAAGAAAATCAGAACAAACCCATAGAATGGTTTCTGAGGCTTAGAGCTGAGGCTTAGACCCTTCCTATTCTTTTCCACCTGTGAACTCCTACATGTTCTGCATGGTGCTCTCAAAATGTTGCCTCCTCTCTGAATCCTGGAGACCAAGTCTGCCCCTTGCTCTACTAAGAACCCATCGTAACTTACGGGTTCCTCTAGTAGCATCTATCACACTGCATTCTGGGTGGTTATTCCCAGGCTTGTCTTTCCCACTAAGTCTGTGAACACTTCAAGGGAAGTTCTATACCTTGTCTTTCCAAGTGTTCATAATGTCTAGAACATTCTCAAAGCATTCTTGCTGAGAAAATGAGATCCAGAAAGGCATGCAGACTTGCCCAAGATCAGCAGAGAACAGCTCACTATAAGGCCATGTAGGACACAGGTCAGGCCTTCCCCAGCCTCACCCCTTCCTCATCTTCAGGTCTCAGCACTATGGTCCCAATTCCGTCCTCCAAGCTGTTTGATCATCTCTCCCCAAAGCCCCTATGCTCTTTGACCCTACCCCTTATTCCATGCCCAGCTCAATGCCTGGAATAGCTTAGTACTCAACTATTTGTGGAATGAGGAGATGGATGGATGGATGGACGGATGGATGGATGGATGGACAGTATTCATCCTCTACATTTATCACTTACCACAAGATGGGTCAGAAGTTTCTGTGGGGAGATGAACTGGGTAGCTAAATTAAAGAGAGAATAAAAGAAGAGGACAGAGTCAGTGTCAGCTCCAGGATGCCCAACCTTCAGCCCCTTCTCCCACCCAACAGCCCACCACCCATTCTTCAGGGCAGGAGAAAAAGCAAAGTGGAGAGCGATTATTGGTGCCATTGCTATGGGGATTGTGACATTCTGACTTACCCTAAAAACAGGCCATTTTCAGTATAAAACATACACACACACACACACACACACACACACACACACACACACACCTTCTACCTGTCAGAATGGCTACCATCAAAGACAAAAAATAAAAAGTATTGGCAAGAATACGAAGAAAAAGGAACCCTCGTGTACTGTTGCAGGGAAAACAAACTGGTGCAGCCACTGTGGAAAGCAGTACGGAGTTTCCTCAAAAAACTAAAAATAGAAATCTCATACAATCTAGTAATTCCACACTGGGCATTTACCGAAAGAAAACAAAAACACGAATTTGGAAAGGTACAGGTGCCCTTCTGTTTACTGCAGTCTATTTACTGCAAGAGCCAAGACATGGAAGCAGCCCAAGTGTCCGTCAATAGATGAACGGATCCAGAAGAGGTGGTCTGTACACACAGACAAACACATACAGGGAATATTACTTGGCTCTGAAAAGAATATCTTGCCATTTATGACAACTTGGATGGAACTCGAAAATGTTATGCTAGGTAGAAGTTTGACAAAGAAAGACAAATACTGTATGATTCCACTTATGTGCGGAATCTACAAAACTAAACACATGAACAAACAAAAATAGAAACAGAAAGAGAACCATAAATATGGAGAACAGACAGATGGTGGTCAGAGGGGAGGGATGGGCAAGACAGGTGAAGGGGAGTAAGAGGTACCAACTTTCAATTATAAAATAAATGTCATGGGGATGAGAAGTAGAGAATAGGGAATGTAATGAATAATCTTGAGATGACATCTATGGTGACAGATGGTGAGCATACAGGAATGTATAGATTGTCAGATCACTAATATTTTTAAAGATTTTTTAAAAAGATTTTATTTATTTATTTATTTATTTGAGTGGGGAGAGTAGAGAGAGAGAAGAAAAGGGAGACGCAACCTCCTTGTTGAGCCAAGAACCTGACACGGGGCTCGATCCCAGGACCCTGAGATCGTGACCTGTGACAAAGGCAGACACTTAACTGAGTGAGCCACCCAGGATCCCCCATACAGAACACTGTATGTCACTTATACCACAATAAAATGATTTAAATAGAGAGACAGACTAGGGAAGAAAGGCATTGTCCAGCGGAAGCATGGTAAACAGTTACCACTCGTGAGTGTGTCCTATTAGTTTATACCTTGAAAGGATCTCCCACTATCCTGAGAAGTTCTTATCTAGGCACACATTTTCATGCCTTTCATATTTGAAAATCCTAGGTCTACCTTTTAAATGTCTGTTGTTTACACTGATTATAATCAGGACTCTCAACACTGGGAAAGTCATTTGCTACCTCTCCTTCTTTTAAACCCTAACAGAGAATGCTTATTTTCCAAACACACAAACACCCACACACCCCAAGTAATGTGCTGAACAGATAGCCTCACCCTGACTCTGACTCCCCCTGGAACTAGCGGTCAGGGATCGGGTGAGCAAAGAGTGAGGCTCAGAGTCGGGGCAAAGAACTAAGGGTCAGGAATGTCTGTGTACGCATTACTTTGTAATTAACAACAAAGTTTGTGCATCTCTACTCCAGTGTTTCAAGACAAGGAATAGAGGAAAAAGGATCTGTTGAGGTGGGGGGGGGGGCGCTCTTGCCTCTCTTCCAGAAGAATCCCCTTTTCATCCATGTGAAGAGCCAAATGGCATCAAGCTGCTGCCCTAACCCTTTGCCTTCCCCCTCCGTCCAGGCCCAGGTTCACAGCTGTGCTCTCCTGGCCCTCCCAGCAGATCTGCACCCTCTCCCCACACCCATGACCCCTCCAGAGTCCCAGTCCCTCTCCCACCCTCCCCTCCCGCCTGTGGCAGCCTGCTTCACAACTGCCCCCTCTCCACGGTCTCCTTGACCTGTGTACTTACGGCGGAGGTGAAAGCTGCTTAGATAGGGAACCTGGCCCAGGGACCGGGCCTTCAGAGCCATGTTTGTGGCTGTCTTACTCAGCAGCACGAAGGCCAAGGTGTTGCTGGGCTGGCATGCCAAGGTGATCAGTTTGGGCAAGGACACCTGGCAGAAGAGGTGGCAAGGGGATTCGATGTCAAGCTCCAAATCAGTCCCAATCATAAGTTCTCTAACCCTATGGCTTTATCCTCCTTTCTTGGAGGGGCATTTGAGACCTGTATACACAGCCCCCTCCATCTCATTCATAATCCCCCTTTCTTCTCCCCCTCTCCTCCTTCCCCCTACATGTTGGTAAAACACAACCAAGGTACTGATGAAAATTACAACAGGAAGGACTTGATTAAATAGAGGGGCTTCTTGAAATGTGGAATTGTGTGACTTGTCATCGCCTTCACAGGGGGGCATTCCGGGGGCAAAAGACATGCTAGCTGTCGAGAGACAGCTTGCTGGGAGGGAGAGGGGGGTGTTTGGGAAGAAGAGTAAATCACAGCTGTCCTTTGCTTCCCATGGCCCCTGACTCAGCTCTGACCCACACAACAACTCGTAGAGTCTCCAAGAATCCTTAGAGGCTGCTAAGAGCGGGCAGGGTGGATAATCGCCCGTCTTTTTTAACGGGAGAAACTATAGCCGGAGAGCAATTTACTCGAGATTTTATAGCCAGAAACCGGCTGAGCAAGACCCAGGCTCAGGCCTCCAGGTTTACCACCCAGTGACCCTCTGCTCCACTGAGCCACTTCTCAGTGGAGCCCCAGACACTCGAGTGGGAACAGACAGAGGTGGGGAGGGTAGAAGGGACAGTACAGGGGGTTAGGTGGAGTGGGGGGAAGAGGGGAGACAGAGAGAAGGCAATCGGGGGGTCAGGGTATCTGGGCAGCCAGGAGAGGAGGAGATGAAGGAGCCTCTTTGACCCTAGCTGCTTGTACCATCTGTAGGATTTCGGAACACATTAGTTGGATGTCCTCTTCATTCTGGAATAGGAAAAGATTTAAATCTGAAACCAATGCTAGCTGAGTCTTCTGGTTCAAGGCCTCCCCTGCCTCACTGCTCAGAGTTTTAGACACCAAAGCCCCTTCCCACTGTGCCAATGATGCCCTCTTCTTCTTTCCCTTCTGCTCCCAAACCTGCCCTTCTCTTGCTGCCACCCTCTGTCCCCTCCCTGCCTGGCCCCTGCTCACAGAGCAAGCAGACTCGCTGAGCTTGATGACATAGTTGATGATGACATTCCCCTGGGGCATGGCCAAGTAGTTATGCCGGCCCAGCATCTTGATGAAGTTCAGGAGGGCCTTCCGCACCTGTGGGGGGTAGTTTGGGGGGGGGGGCACCTATCACGTGACAAGATAGGAAGGCACATCAGTATGACCTTTCATGTTCCAGGTGAGAACACAGAGGACAAGAGCCTGTGACAGGACTCTTCAAGGGACTCAGATCTCCCAACTTCAAGCCCAGTGTGACTCTTCACTGGTCTCTAAGTGATGACAGACAACCCTACTCGACCCTGAAGTTCTAGCCTATTTCAGTTCTTACCATTCTCCTGAAGAACTGTAAGCACTGAGCTTGACCACGCCTTACATAAGATAAGTAATGGACAGAAGTGTTGGGTAGGGAGAAATCAGAGTCCAGGAGAAGTCCCATGTTCTGGCCTTCATAGGGAAAGCCAGAAATGAATCCCACAAGTCCTGAGGGCCCAGCCCTCAAGATCCCAGTCTCTCCATCAACCTTCTGAAGATTTAGGACTTGTTTTTTAGGGATGGTGCCATTGTTGTCCACCTGGCCCCAATTCAGAGCTGGGAGCAGTATTCGCTGCCTCCAATCCGGGCAGAGGTTGTTAAAAATATGGTGCCACGGACCCCATCCTAGATATGACGTTTGAGGTCTTCTTTCCCCAAGAAAACTGAATTTTTAGGGGGCAGATTTAGTATGCAGGGTGCCTAGGTGGCTCAGTGGGTTAAAGCCTCTGCCTTCGGCTCAGGTCATGATCCCAGGGTCCTGGGAACGAGCCCTGCATCGGACTCTGCCCCGCGGGGAGCCTGCTTCCTCCTCTCTCTCCCTCTGCCCGCCTCTCTGCCTACTTGTGATCTCTGTCTGTCAAATAAATAAATAAAATCTTTAAAAAAAAATTAGTACTCTTTAGAGCTCTGTGTCCCCACTGACAAGGCTCAGAAAATAGGTAGGAACCACCTGTCCACTTCTCAAATCCTTCTCAGGCTCCGAAGAGCTCACATGTAACCCATGGGCAGAGTCTGAGGCCAGGGCGGGCTTGGTAAGGGGATGCCTTACCTCTCTCATCCATGAACAGCCTCCCCTCTCCATTTGATACAACTTCAAGGTCTCAAGAAAGCAACTGCCCTCCCGGCCCAAATATTCCGCCTTTCTGCTTACTGGTTTGAGATCGTCCTGAATCATGATGATGACGGAATGCATCACTTCATTCTTCAGTTGCTCTGTCTGGGGCACTAGAGAAAAGACACACACGCAGCTGGGGATCAGTCTCCTTCCACCTCCTCTGTCGTATTGGGAGGCACAAGACAGACAGACAGGTGGGAGGAATTCCAGGTACTGTCCTGGTCTTCGAGGACCAGATAGAGAACCCAAAGATTATCTCCACCATCCCTCTGCTTCAAACCAGACTGAAGAGTGACAAAAAACGGGATTTTCATCGAGCTGGCTTTGGAGCCCCAGCTCTTTCCAGTCTCCTACGAATGCCCACGACCCCAGTCAAGCTGTTCCTGCAATCCCCACTGCCCCATACACCACAACCTTTAAAACTATGACAACTGTTCTTCTTTATGTAAATTCCCTCTCCTAACTCACCATTACAATCTCCTTCCCTGCTCCAGAGCCCATCCCATCTCCCCACTGACCCCTTCTCCATATTCCTTATTGCAAATAACCATGGTCACATTTGAACAACTTTTCACGTATTACCTTGCATTGTTTCGCACTCCAAACACAATAGTGAACTCTTTGAGAGCAGGGACTATGTCTTATTTGAGTGTCTGTTTTCAGTGCCTTGCACTCTGCTAGACACAGAGCAAAGGTCTAGCAAACGCTGGATTGGAGTTGAAGCTTGTTCCCCAAGATCATAATCACAGACTAAACCACTACAAAACTCACTGCATATTGGGGAATAGTCTAAGTACCTCGCATCCATTTTCTCAACTAACCTTCACTAAAAAACCCTAAAGGCAGGTACTAGCATTACCTTCATTTTCAGGTGAGGAAATAGAGGCACAGACTAAAAGCAATCTGCCCTGGTCTACACAGCTAATAAGAAGTGAAGCCAAGATTTAAACCTACTGAATTTACTTCGAGTTTACATTAAGTTTAAAACTGTGACTTGAACTATACGTGGGACTGTTTCCCAGACAAAAGAACTCTCACAGGAAAGAAGATCCCCAAGATTAGGCAAATGGCCACTCACCTTCCGGGAACACATCCATGAAAACTTGAAGGGCTGATACTATCTTGGCTGGATCACTGGTTTGCATGGTCTTTTGTATTAAGAATACCACCTGATCATTGTATAACTTGGCTATCAGAAGGGGGCAAATACAAGGGAATCAAGAGTATGTTTAACTAGCGAGTGGTAAATAGAAGTAAATCATGCTTCCGGGAAACCATGATGTCATGAACCAGATAAATTAGGGTCCTTTAGGCTGGAGAAAAGGAAGAGGATAGGCATCTAGCTAGATGCTTTCCTTGAGCTGGGCTCTGTCCCTCCCCTGCCCCACCATGTGCCCTCCCATAGGTCAGCACGCCTCACATGATCATTAGTGTTGTAATGACAAGATCACCTTTCTAAGCTGGGATTCATTGAAGGAGAAAGGGAAGCCAGCTTCAGGTGAAGGGAGTGGAGCTACGTCTTTGCCTCTCAAGATTCCTTGAATTTCAAGTAAAGCTCACACGGATTACTTTGCATCTCTTCTAGAAGGATGGAAGCCCCTTATGAGAACCTAGGTCCCTGCTCTGGTCCAGGGAGACATGAAGGTTACTCTAAGTGCCCACCCACACAAATACCTGGGGTTAGGGAACTGTGTTAACTTACATAGGATGTAGAAAGCCTTCAGGGCAAGGATATGGTTCCGTGCAGAGTGAGGATCTGACTCCTTGACTGTTTCACTCAGCTGTGGAGAGACCAAGGCCATCAGACCCAGGAGGACTGAAATTAGGGGCCATGGGTGTGGATGGAGGAACCAAGGCACCATGGAAAGTGTGGAGCTTAGCCATAAAGGGGAATAGGAAAACAGACCCAGGAATCCACATTCCCAGCCCCAAAGAGAAGACAGTGGCAAGCAAATTAAACATACAGAAGATAATACCTATTTGCAAAATGTTCAATTACCTTCTTCTTACTCTAGGCTGCAACACAGAGGCCCTGACATTTCCCACAGACATGATGGGGTGCTTTGAACCTCTTGCCCTTTAGCCAGAGATTAGGGGGAGCAACAAAGTTCTGTGACCTTCAAGGAACACACAGAACGTACCCAATTTATCTCATGGAGAATATTCGAGTCAATGCCCAGAATCCAGACATTTATCTATTCCAGGGAAACCTGAGATGTGTATGGTTAAGGTTACCATGTGAAAGACACCTGCCTTTATGGAGGTTGTGACCTGGGCTGTGGGAGCCATCGCCTCCAAAGAAGAGAGAAAAAGCAAGCCCAGGATGCTTCTAGCCCCACAGCACTCACCTGATTGAACAGCATGTCTGTAATATTTTCCAGCTGGGATTCCAAGTTTATACCTCCACAGCCACTAAGAGCCAGAGCATCCATAAGTTGGTAAATACACTGTGTGCATAAAGACAGAGTAAGCATAAGTTAGCCCAGACTTGCCACAGCCTCTGCAGAAATCCTCTGTCCTCACATCTTCTCTTCAAGGATGGGCCAAGTCATCATGGTTTCACACTGCCCTCTTGGATCCTTCCAAAAAAGGCTCAGGGTCTAATTCTTTCATAGCCAAATACAGCCATGACCTGCCCTTCCCCCTGACCCAGTAAACTACACTTACTTCCAAATAATCTCATTACTCCACAGAAAACTTTAGGGAAAGTCAACATTTCGAGTATTGGCTGACTTCAAAGGAGCAGGGTAAATTAATCAGAGCCAAAGCAAGAACTGATTCTACGGTTCTATGACTTAGAAAATTCTGAAAACTGAGTCTAAAAGACTACATTTCTACTCTCTGCCTGGTGGTTTCTTTTTTTTTTTTTTAAGATTTTATTTTTATTTTATTTGACAGAGAAAGAAAGAGATCACAAGCAGGCAGAGAGGCAGGCAGAGAGAGGGAGGGGAAAGCAGGCTCCCTGCTGAGCAGAGAGTCCGACGTGGGATTCGATCCTAGGACCCTGAGATCATGACCTGAGCCGAAGGCAGAGGCTTAACCCATTGAGCCACCCAGGTGCCCCTACCTGGTGGTTTCTTATTATTTTGTGGGTTCTTCTTATCACTGGTATACAAGAGTTCTACAGATAACCTTAGTTTTCACATGTGTAAACATGCCATTTGATTTTCTTAAAACAGGCTTATTAACATCTGATACCAAAAACGATATATATCTAAGGTGTCCAGGGGCGCCTGGGTGGCTCAGTGGGTTAAGCCTCTGCCTTCGGCTCAGGTCATGGTCTCAGGGTCCCGGGATCGAGCCCCGCATCAGGCTGTCGGCTCAGCAGGGAGCCTGCTTCCCCCTCCCCCTCTGCCTGCCTCTCTGCCTGCCTGTGATCTCTCTCTCTCTCTCTGTCAAATAAATAAATAAAATATTTTTTAAAAATAAAGTGTAAAGTTTTGATAAATGTATACACTCAGGAAACCACCACAATTAACGTAAGGAACATACCCACTACACCTGAAGTTTCCTCTTAGGTCTTTGTAATTTCTCCTTCCCTCCCGTTCCAGCACCTTTCCTTTCCCCCGGCAAACATTGATCTGCTTTCTGTCATTACAGACCTTCACTTCCTTTTTAAGAAACTGCCAAACCGTTTTCCGAGGTGGTTTGTCAGTTTACATTCTGACAGATGTGTAGTGGCATCTCGTGGTGATTTTAAAGTCCCTCACGTCTATGCAAGGTTGAGCAACTATTCCCATGGTGACTGTCTTGTTATCTTCATATCTTCTTTGGTGAAGCAGCTGTTCAATTTTTTGGTCTGCTTTTTAAATTTTTTTTTTCTTTTTAAAGATTTTATTTATTTATTTGACAGAGAGAGATCACAAGCAGGCAGAGAGGCAGGCATAGAGAGAGGAGGAAGCAGGCTCCCTGCCGAGCAGAGAGCCCGATGCGGGACTCGATCCCAGGACCCTGAGATCATGACCTGAGCCGAAGGCAGCGGCTTAACCCACT